>NC_089206.1:6270681-6338342 GCF_963930695.1 Labrus bergylta
AACCATGACGTATAAATGTTAACATCAACGGTGTTAATATTATACATCTTAACATTGTGACTGTACTTTGGATAAAAGCATACTCTTCTCATATTGGGAGCTTTAAGCATCATGAATGGGAACCACTGACATGGAGAAACTTGCTATACTGGTTCACTGATGACCTTGGCACTGGATCCCTCGTCTGATCTCAGCTCTTGGACAGAAGTCAGACTTGCGGCTAATCCTGACAAATCTCAACAAAAAAACCTCTCGTCTTCTCCTGGAATTCTGGAGTGAGCTCGAGAGGATGGAGGGAGAGCGGAGTGATATGGGACATCTCAAGATGGAAAAGCCTCTTTTGGGCATGATTAGAGAGCTAATCTAACAGGGACGAGAAGCAGGCTAAGGGGGGAGAGATAGAGAGAGAGAGAGTGACAGACACAGACAGACAGAGAGAAAGCATCATCACAGCTCTGGTGTTTTTGGATCGTGGTCAGACAGAGGCTGAGCTCTCCATTCACAGGACGGCGACTGAAGAGCGCTCGAGATGATGAGCTCCCTTTGAGCCGCAATCAAAATGCTGCTCAGTTTTGTAGGCCGATGAGTGTGCAACATCAAACACCCTCTTTCCCTCTCTCTCATTTTCTTCCCCTCATTCTTATCCCCTCTCTCTCTCTCATTCTTTGTGCATTCAGTGGATGCCTAGCAGCTGCTGGTAATTAAAGGACTTTAGAGTCTCACACCACACTGAATCACAAGAAGAAGAAAGAGAGCGGGGAAGACTGAGACGCCACTCCTGGACAGCCTCTTTTCTGAATCCATCACATTCCCTCCTTCAAACTCGTCACTGCAAAAAAAAAAAGAAGCTAATGTCCATCTATGTTCCTAATTAGCCACCTTAGAAAGTTGCATTTCAATAAGAACACACGCACAAACATAAAGAAAAGGAGGGACACAGAAGAAAAGAGGGATGTATATTGTGGATGGCAGCTGAAAGAGAAGGGAGGGGGGGGTGATCAAAGCAAAGGGTGTTTATGCGTGGCAACCATCCCTCTCTGGAGTGTGGAGGAGCTTATTCCAGAGGGGAATGGTGTCTAAATGGGAGACAGCGCAGTGTTGAGATGTGCTGAGCTGAGAGGAGATGAGCGCTGTAGCTCACATGCTAGCGTTGGGAACATGGAAAAGAGTGGGGGGGGGGGGGGGATATGATTTCAAAAAAATCAACAATGACTAAGGAATGGTTGGAGAAGAAGTGGAGGAACAGGAATGGGAAAAGGGGGCAGAAGGAAGCGGGAGTGATTACAGCTGTGGATGGCACCACGGCTGGCGAGAAATTTAATTTTGGATGTGGGATGGGGGGGGGGTGGGGGGTGGGGGGGGGGCTCTTCAGCAGAAGGGTGCAGCTGTTTTTGCTGCAGCAGTATTTGACACATACTTGCTTCTTCTTGCTGGTTGTGTTACACAGTAAGATCTTCATGCAAAGCTTAACTAAGCAGCAAATACCTCCAGGTCTCACAGCTATGATCTCAATTTATTTTTGCTGTGTCATAAGCTGGCAAATTAACAAGTTGGCTCCGGGTAAACAAGATAAGACAAGATCCGATAAAAAGCATTGATCCCAGGCAGGAGAAAATGTACTTTGCTAAAGCAGCGTTGATGCCTGTTTCCTTGAAATATCTTTTAAATACAAGAAGGGATAATTAACTGAGCATCTGCAACTCTGATAGAACATTCTAATCCCTTACTGCTTCAGAAATAAGATTGTGTTTCTAAGTTTTTTATGATTTATTTTTTCTTTTCTGGTCCTTGTGTAAACTGATGTGTTGCACTTGTAGCTGCTGTAGTAAAAACTAGGGAGATGTTGTTGTGGCGACTACAGCATAAGTGTAGATTTGAACCAGGAAGGTACACTGATTATTGACACTCTTTTCATGCATTCTTTGTAATGTCTACAAGTGGATAGATGTGTTTTCTGAGGGGCAGCATTGAAGTGAATGCTTTGTCAATAGTAGAAAATACATGCAAAGTGAAAGTGCATAAAAAAAGTTTTTTTTCACTTTTACAATTTAGCCAATTTAAGTTTCTTTCTTGATTATGGCGTTTCCTTTTGTTTATCAGGTTCAAATTGAAAATGTACATACAAGTCGTCAACAGGACCAAAAGCAAAGAACAGTCAACTATTCTTTGAACTTTTTTTCCCCCGCCTGTGCAGTAACTCATCTGGCGCTGACAGGGGTCCTGCCATGCTCATTGCAGGGTCAGGGCAAGAGAAAGGGGGTATTAGGAGCAGAGACAGGTGGCACCAGGGTCTGCTGCGTGGAGAGAACAGATGGCTGATCTGACGTGAATCGGGGTGCTGACCCTTTTCTCCCCGACGGTACAGTACAGCTCTCCACACAAGTGTTTGTGCATGTACACAGAAATCGGGAAAAAAAAAAAAAAACCCATGTGCACGCACACACTCAGACCGAAGCCCTTACAGACACACTCAAGAACCAACCAGCTGTTTCTCGCTCACAGCTGCTTTCACCATAGCAGCCCCAGAACCCATTCACCGTTTAGCATCACCATCTCTTACACACTGTGGATGTTAAATTCCCACTCATCTTTTTATTTTTTTATTCCCTTCCTTACCACACCTACACAAAAAAAGCATATGATTAACAGCCTAGCGCTGAGGCTAATGTTGTGGTAAATGATCCCTGTGTGAAGGCACGCACACTGCTGAGAATACCCAGCTTTGGTCGGCCCCTCCCCGCGCCCCGCACCTCCACACTGGCACATGTTGAATTACCTTGTCGCTAGGCAATTATTTGTCCTGTACCGGCTTTGGAGTGATGTAAATTACTTTAAGTGCACTTTGCAGGGGCCGCCATCACGATAATGATGATTGCGGCGGGGATCTGACACACACAAATATTCAGCTATACCTTTAGAGAGAGGGGCTGCATTTAGGAAGGGACCTGAGAGGGGGATTCAAGACTTGTCAGCTAAGAAGAAGAAGAATCTCTCAGACTGATGAGAGGATGTGTGTGCTTAAGAAACAAAAAAGGGAGGGATGGAGACTGGAATGAGCGTCTTTCTGATTCCTCATCTTTTATCTGCAATGTATCCTCTTGACTGTTTCATTGGACTCAGTCGATACCACATTAAGTGACTCACACTCCAAGTACAATAAATACACATGTTTTTCCAAGCCTCCTTTTTTTTTTCCCCCTCTTTTTTCTTCTCCTGTCTGGCTTTCTAGAAGTTCACTTTGTTGTAGTCCCTCTAAGCTCCAGCAGGTGTCACTCACAGGGCTTCTATGCTTATTCCAATGGCTGCTGTTGTTACAGTGGGGGGTACATTTGACAAAAGTTGCTTATAAAATGCACAACAGACATGATTTGTCTCCACCAGATTTAGAGCAATGTCTTTTAAACATGAGAGGGCAATGCACAAGGAACACATTTGCTTTGTGTGCAGGAAAAGTGATTAAATAAAGGGTCTATTTGGAGTCCACACAGACTTAATGGTTTAATTTCCTGTCAATATCAAGTAACATGGAATACAAAGTTTTAGACCTCTGAGGCATTTCCAAACAGATGCCAAGTATTGTCTTCCAATGATTTCAAATCAATGAGATTTTCTAGCCCTAAACGTGGGAATTTTTGGCCGTTTTGGGAAATGTTCAACACATTCTGTGAGTAATGTATCTGTGACCTGACTGGGATGATGACTGAGAGTACTTACATGTTATGCAGGACACACCAGCCGCAGTGAGGGTCTCCAGAGCTCAGGCACTCACCGCAGGTTCCCGTACTGCTCGCATGACTCGATGGGAACTCTGGGTGACCTGAAAAGCACATGAAAGGATCAGAGTTAGAGAGCAGCACGATAGACATCACAAGATGCGCAGGAAAAAAAAAAATAAACCTCAGGGTTAGGAGTGTGTGCTAAAAAAAAAGCAGTTCATTCAGTCACACAACAACAGACGATTGAAGAAATTTCAGCTTCCACATGTGTATCAAACAATACGTTTGATTGTTCTGTGTTATGAAACGCTATGCATGATTCCCCGGCTCCAGTATCGCAACAATTTCAATCTTGTATGATGAGCCTGATGCTCGAGATGATGTGCGTCATATGTTTGGGGTCAACTCTGCCCCTTTATGTCAATATGTGAGATGTCAACTGCACGGGCAACTGTTGCCTTTATGTGAGGCCAACGAACAGAAGTGAGCAGGTGGGATCAGTTGGCTAGAGAAAGCTGTTTCTCTGCCATCAATGGCCTCTTGTCTGCAGCAGGGCATCTGTCCATGTAGGTACAGCCTGAACAAACACACCTACACATGGAGGAGGAGGGATGCACACTTTTCTCCAAAGTATGTGTCCAACTTGATTACAAAAATGTAAAATGTGAGGGGGGGGAGGAAAGTGATTAAAGACTTTTAAACTTTCAAAGCGATGTACAACTGCAGTACAGTCACAGAAAACATCAGAGTTATCAACTATTGGGTATACTTCCTCCCTCCCCCAAGCAAATGTAAAAATCATTACTTTAAAACAAACAAATGACAGCTACATAATTGTGCAACTGAAAAGCAATTATTAACGTTGTACTGTAAGTTCGTGCTTAAAAGAAATGACTGGAGATCAAAAGTGGTATTTCAAAGCAAAAACATGTTGAAAGTGTCAACAGCCGAGGATTTGACTAAGCACTTTGAGCACAAAGCAAACACACACTCCACACCACAAATCCACACTGCTCCACACAGGCCTGTTTGGACTACAGTCATTTGAATAGAGAACAAACATCCTTGTTTGTGTTTTACATTGAACGTACACAAATGCAGACTTGACAATTTATATATTTGGACGTAAAACACTAGAGAAGGATGAGTATCAAAAATGCATCTCCTCCTCTGCTGGGACTGTTCTCAGCTGCTGCAAAACACGCACTCATCCGTCTGTCAGTTATATATGTGTTGGTGTGTGTGTGTGTGTTGGTGTGTGTGTGTGTGTGTGTGTGCGTGTGTGAATCTAGCTGTGCCTCTGTCTGCGTCTGTTTGTCTGCCAGACAAGGTTCTGCTCAGCCACATGGCCCTCAGTCTGTTTGTGCAGCACAGAGTGTGATATGGAGGTCAGTGTGTGTGTGTGTGTGTATGCGTGTGTGTGTGTGTGTGTGTGTGTGTGTGTGTGTGTGTGTGTATTTGAGTGTCAAATGGGGCTGTCCAGCTCGCACCTACATCCCCTGTCAGCAGGAGTAAACGTACGCACTCCGCGACACACTCTGCCACACAAACACCAGCAGAGGATCTGAATCCAACGGAGAGCAAAGGCTTTAAAAAAAAAAAAAAAAAAAAAGAAACAAGTGAATTTCAGAGTCTAACACAGGTTAATTTACTGCCATGTCTGTCTTTCAGCTTCCTGGCAATTGCCTGGTTGGATAATGACAGCTGCCTGTGACAGTGTGTGCCCTGCTCAGCTCGGATCAATGCCTAATAAGTGGCTCCTCTGCAAAATGTGGGGGAGGGAATGAAAGGTGCAAAAAACACCATTTAAGTGTTGTTGTGAATGTGAACCCCCCCGTGCAAAATCGCCCACAACTGGGTGACATTAATTGCTGTTAGCACAAATGGCTCAAATTAACTGTCAGCTGCTAAGAGATAACAGCTGGGTGTCAATCAACGGCTATTTTCCATTATAATGTCTTTAATTAATTTTTTTTAAAATGCAGCTTGTGGCGAAAATTTGTAACGTGTGCCTGCTATTTGTCATATTCACAAAGTGGCCATTTTTCTTCTCTCAAGATGAAAAACTCAAAAGTTTAATCTCATTTGACGAGCTGCTATCATTTACGTGCTTTTTAATGGATAACTGAAAAGTCAGTTAATTGTTAAATCTAGGCGTACATAATGTTATGAAGATAAAACAATACCGTCAGCTAAGTTACAGACGCTAACAACATTCGACTAAAATCTGCAGCTACCATTCCAGCTAGCTAAAAATGCAGTTTCTTTACAGTTAGCTAGTGTTTCTTACAGCTGGCTAACATAACCATTAGACAGGATTTGAGACCTTTCCTTTGGATAGTTATGAAACATTTAAACTGTATCATCAGCAAGGAAGTGGTTGATTATGCTAGCTGTTGTCTAGCTAGGCTTAGCCTATATACCAAATATTTGAGCTTGAAATGCTGGTCATATAAAAAGCTATGAAATGAAAGTAAAATGTTTAATGTTTTGCAGAGCTGGAACACATCAGTCTGTCGTTATAACAGCATTTTGTACCATGAGCATAGTATCAATAGCTGGTGTGTCAATATTATGAATGGTGCTGTCTATGAAGTCTGCACAAACTGTCAGCTGCTGTGATGTCTCTGAGCCATATGTGCTCCAGCATATATACTTTTCTTTGTTTTGGCTTTGCTCTTCAAAAAGCTCCACAACCCCTCCACCTGTCTGCTGGTCCTAAACCCTGCGGCAACAGAAAGACGAGCCCGGGGGGACACAAAGAAGGCCATTCACTCGGCGGGACGTTGACAGTCTATGTGCTGTGTGGCAGCCTCGATCCAGCATGGACACCCCTGTTAGATTAACCCCCTGTCACCTCGACAAACTCTGTGTGTGTGTGTGTGTGTGTGTGTGTGTGTGTGTGTGTGTGTCTCTCTTCTTGCTTCAGGACAAACAGGTGGCATGCTGTAATGAGCTGCAGACGAGGTCACATCAGCAGTAGAAGCCGCGACTGATGACAAACAAGCCCACCAGGAGTGAGACTGGGCAGGAAACAGTCAACTCAGTCTGGAGGCCTATGTGTGTATCTCAAAGTGTCTGAATCCCCTCTTCACCCCCCCCCCCCCCCCCCCCCAAAAAAGGACTTCAGATCCTTCCAGAACCATGTGCGAGGCTTTTGAGACTTTATAGTATAACTTTCACAGAGGGCCCAGAGGCTTGAAAGGGTTACAGTGTGGAGACAGCTGTCAGCGGGGGGGAAAAGTCGGGGGAGTTGGGGGAGGATGGGGGGGGGGGGGGGGTACCCCTTATGGAGCTGTGTTTAAAAAGACAGACAGATGCAGCCCCGCTGTCAGCTGATGCCGACTGAAACGCAGAAATAAAGGTAACATGGAGGAAGAGTAGCGAGGTGAACCGGCAAACAAAGATCTGTAAACTGAAAGAGCACAGAATGAGGGAGATGAATGTGTATTCATCTCTGTGCTGTGTGTACTATATGAGTGTGTGTGTGTGTGTTTGTATTGATGTTAAGGCCAGCATGGGCCAGTAGTGGAGGTGAGGGGGTGAGGGGGGGGTGGCAGGGGGGATCACAGCAGCTGTTGCCCAGCACACGCTACAGTCACTCAGCACAGCAGGGCTGCACAATGAAGCCCCTTCTCCCACTGTGCATGCATGTGTGTGTACGTGTGTTTGTACGCACACATACACAGCGCCAACGGATGTGCAGATTTTTGTTCCTGTGTTTTTCAAGGAAGACAAAGAAGCTCTGCATGTGATCTGATATTGCCTCCAACTTTCTCTGCTCTCTGTCTCTGTTTAAAAAAAAACACATTCAAACAGTTGCCACAGCTGACCTGAGGTAGACGGAGCATTGTCGAGGAGCAGCATCGCTGAGCTCTGGTAAATGAATGCTAATAAAATTCCCGCTTCAGATGACCCAAGCGGGGGGTTATTCAACCAAAGAGGCTACAGTGGAGTCGCACAGTGGAAAAACCTGGGGGACTGACTGACAGCCGCGGGTTAAAACAACAGCTTCCTCTCTTCCAAAGGCTCATGTTGAATAGACTCCAGTTTCCATTCATGATGTCAAATCCTTAACTAATGCAGGGCAGTCGTCTCTACCTCTGAAACCTATACCCAGCAAGGGATTTGTGCACTATTAATAATGCCTAGCATTAACACTTCAGTCTGGACATATTTTTTAAGCAAAAATGCAAAAATCTAATCAAGTTAAATATCAAAATTGAAGACCAGTTTTTCTGGGGAAGGCAATCCTTTTTTTGTGTGTTTAAGCAAACGTAATTTTTGTGAAATGAAGTCTTCTAAATTCAACTTGGCATCATCCGCTGCTGTCGGGGTCCACCAACAAGAGAACTTTCCCCATGCATCTTTTATAAATAATGTATGTAGCTTATTTTTGTTTCAGTTGTCTCTTGAGAACAACAACTTCCAACAACAACAAAAACCAGGGAGGTGACAGTGTTGTCACAGAGAGCTGGAGGTTTGGGCATTGCATAATAAACCTGCTGCTGCCTTTAAAGCATGAGAAAGAATTCCCACTGTACATGCTTTTTTCCCCCCGTTTTTCTTTTTTTTCCCCCCCAGCCACCTGTGAATTGTGACTCCAGTTCAGCTCCTCTGACCTGCTGCCCTGAGAGCAGCCATGCTCACTGCACCTCTGTGATGGATGTGGACTTGGGCAGGATAGAAGAGGAAAACTGAAAAATATATAAAGGAGGATAGTGCAGAGAGGGAAGTGGTCAGCTGCTTTGTGTTCTGAAGAGGCCGAGTCTCTGCGGTGCCAGATGTGCCTTACGACGCCGAGCCAAAGAGGAAAAGAAGAATCCCATCGTCACCAGTAATGCAGAGGAAGCAGTTTTTGCGAGCAGTTGCCAAGGCAACAGGCCTGGTTCTGACCTCGGGAACACCCCCTCATCCAACAGCCCCCCCCAAAACCTTGAGCAGTGTATGATAAACAGCTGGCACCTCTGGGACTTCCTGCCACCTACACCTCCTCTTAAGCATGTATAGACACACACACACAGGCACACAAATACACACAGTGGCGGCTCCCCTATCCATTTTTAATGAGAGTTAGCCAGGCCACCACGTCACTGGAATGAGGCACATCGATCATGAACACAATACCAATTCCAGCAGACAGAGAGAGAGAGAGAGAGAGAGAGAGAGAGAGAGAGAGAGAGAGAGAGAGAGAGAGAGCGGTATCTGGGATTGTGGTGAGCTGCCTAATCAGAAAAGGCACAAAAGCAGAGCAAACACTTGCCGCAGAATGAGTGAAAAACCAGTGAAATCTTCATGCCTCTGAGTCTCTTGGTCCCACAGTGACCCTCCAGTCCAGGCTAACTACACATGGACGTCTAAGATACTTCCCTGACCAGCCAGCCTTTAATCTGCTCTATTAATCCCACAGAGGCTTTTCTAGAAGACCACGGCCATGTCTCCCCTGTCTCCTTCTAACTCTCTCCCCCTTTTTTTGGTCTTCTTTTCCTTTATCTGTACTCTCAACCAAAACCTCTCTGAGGTGTCTCATCCGGCTGGTTGACATCCACCCACAACGAATGGCATCCCTCAAGCAGATGTCACGTAAACCAAATATTTTCCGTCTTCGATGCAATTTCTAAAAACAAAACATACAAAGGCTGTCCAGCATTTTGATATATTAGCAAACTGAGGTCAATCAAACATAGCATTCTGTATGGCACTTATATGGCTGAAAAGTCCTTCACAAAATGGCAATAATGAATACAGACACACAAATGACACACAACAACAATGCAACAACATTTTAGGCCTACATAAAAAGGCAGACTGGCCAAAGAAGCCGCCTGTGCAAAACAACAGAAAAGAAAACACACATTTTCTAAGCAAGGGTTAAGTGTGTGCCCAAGCTGTGATTTACCTGAATCTGAAAATAAAAAATGAAATTACGTTACTTTTTCTCAGGTTTTTGTGGCGTATGAGACTGAGGTCAAACTGTGGTTCAGCCCAATCATCAATACCCAACCTTAGCATGGCTGGCTCACAGACGAGAGGTGAGGGGTTCTGTTGAAGTGTTATGGCTAGTCCAAGGATAATCAAACCTCGAGACTTCCACTAATTGCACACAGCTTGATTAGGGACAGAACAGAGGCATCACGTGTGCGGTTGTTGGGGGTGCACTGGTGTTGATCCCTTGGGGGCCTCCAGTTGAATCTGCTAAGACACCCCAACAGCTGGGACCTTTGATGATGGCTTAAAAACCCACATTCCTAGAGCAAATGTGTAAAAGTAATTAATTTAAACCACATGTGTACATAGAAGGGCTGCACATAAAACCCCTCCTCATCATGTACATAAAAAAACTACAACCTTTATCCCCCTGGAGACATACCGACGCTATCTGCGGCTGTGTTCGCACTAAAAGGGATCGCTTTTAGAATCCTTGTTTTTGTTGTTGTGCTTGTTCCAGATGTCAGAAGGCTTCCTGACAAGTCGTTTGAGAGAAACAAGTTTAGTGTAGGACTACACAATATTGATTTCCTTCCACTGTATTGCATTTATTAAAGCACTGTCTCCAGCAACAGCGCAGGATATGTTCTGGATAAAGGGATGTTAGTAGAATTCAATGGGATATACAGCACCGTTGTATATTTGTGGTTTCTCTGAAGGTCAGACTCTTTTATACCGGGCGGTTTTCAGAATAACTACTGAAAGTAGAGCAGATAGCATTCACAGTAGATATTATTCATTGATTCTAAAAGGCTAAACCTTGGAGGGAGAGAAGGCTGAGGCAATATGAAATGATACAGCATGGTTCATCTACTAACAGTCATCTCCTATACGGCACTACAAAAATGATTTGGTGTAGAAATGGAAGCTTTTGACCTTTATTGTCACAGCCTTTATTTCTCTTTGTCTATTCACCCACTCAGAGGCTAAACACAATGAGACACGCACACACACATTTATTTTGTTTATTGGATTTGGCCTGAGCTCTTAGATTTGGGTCAATTGAAAACATCAAGATACTGTAAAAACACAAAGGAAGGTTAAAATACAGAATGAAAATGAGGATATAGTTAAAAGGAGATGTACTACCTCTCTGAATTGTCACTAAATAGTAGATGCTGTCAAACTACTGATGAAGCAGAAATGCTGTTTCCAAATCCCAATGCCCAAAACAAACACCCCCCCCCCCCCCACCCGTACCCCCTTCAGTCCTGGCCAGGACTGGTCCCTGGCAGCCCATCAGAAGTAACAGACTGGTTTGAGATGAACTGCCAGGCAGGAAAGAAGGGGGAGGACCAGGTCAGGCGTGTGTCTTCTGACCGTGGTTTGAACTCTGAGGCTGAGTGTCCATTATGTGTCAAGGTTGACCCAGGGACGCTTACTATGTGTTTAAAGTGGTAATAATACAGTCCAGCGTTTTCCCATGACATCTCTCATGATGAACAGCCATTGTTGTGGTTTCTCTGGTGGAATTCATGAGGCGTAGACCTCGTGTCTTTTCAGCCAATATGAGTTTCTGTAGTTAGTTAAAATGGGTTGTTTGGCACTATCCTTATTGCTGATATTTGTTCTCTTCTTCTTCTATATATTTTCAGTTTCATTGTTCTGCTGGTGACAGACATGAGGAATCATATACCACAGGATATTTATATGTTCCAGAAGCTTTAACGTCTATAAAACACATCATGGCTTAATCACTAATGTAAAAGATATCATCGTCGGCGTATCGGCTTAATCAGTTCTGTGTGACAGTAGAGAAGTAGAAGTCTAATTCATGTGAAAATTGAGTTACATTGTTACATTTCTTACCATTTTCCAGAGGGAATTTTGTGTAACCCTATATCCCCACATCTCCTTTATTCAATTGACCGAAAACATCTGTCAGTAAAGAGTCAAATATTCATCCTTGTACAGATTCACCTATCAAGCATAGAATATATGACAATAGTGTATGCTTATACACTAGTGTCCAATAACTTAAAACCATGAGTCCAAAAATAATTGTATTTAATTCATAAGTCCTCTCAGAATTCTGTATGTTAAGTATCTGATATCCCCCTGTGCCGAAAATTCAGATGAAGCCCCTACTCTCATGGACATGCATACAGTATAGACACACACTGGCATGCGTATTTCTACAAACATGGCATTACGTTTCAACATGTGTCTCCTGGACCGACTGCCGACTGTATGGATTAAATACAAACTGGGGCAGTGTGCAATGCGGCAGGTGGAGAAGGAAGATGGGACACCCATAATCTTTGTGTGTGTCTGCGAGTGTGTGTGTGTGTGTGTGTGTGGTATTACCGGCAAGAGAACTAGAAGGAGGAGTCACTGGGGGAGTGGGGGGGGGGGGGGGGGGGGGGGGGGGGGCAGTGGAGGGAGCGCGAGCATAGAAATAATGGAGTGAGGGAATCGACCAGCAGGGGGGATGAAAAATCCAACCAGTCGATACAGCTAGGAGTGTATCAATTATGTATGGCTTCAATCCTGTTTTTTTGGGCAAGGAGAGGAGGGGGAGAGGTTTGACCGAATAGGGTACGTGTGTGTGTGTGTGTGTGTGTGTGTGTGTGTGTGTGTGTGTGTGTGCCTTAGCTGTGTTTTTGTACATATTGAAGACAGATAAAGCTGTTGGTGCTGAAAGCTGTAAATGCTCCCAAAGCTGTTGAATAACTTGCATCAAAACTGATGTGGATTTAAAACAAAGTCAGTGTTTTACCCTCAGAAAATTAACTTAAGCGGAAATCTTTGTCAACTAAAAACCTTTGAAAAACACCTACAAGGAAGAAACCCAGTCATAAACTAATACATGACTTATTGGTTTCATTAAAAACACAGCAGAGCTAATGATAGCTGCACTGCCTTAACTCACTAACAGATCTCATATGTGCACTTTTATTCAAGCTGAGGATGTTAATATTGATACTGGTGAGTTTATCTCCAAGCCCATGGCCCTAACTCTCCTTTCTTTTCACTTATCTCCACATATCTTCCCCCTTTTCCTGAACCCTCTTTCCTGCGCTCCCCATGTTCACTCTCCTTGGCTGCTCCCAGTCAAAGTGGCCCTCTTTGCTTAGTAATTCAGTCAGGGGGCTAAAAGGAGGAAATTACATCCATGCTGCCTGACCACTTTGAACTCTCAAACCCCCTCTGCCCCGCTTGCTCACTGGCAACTGGTTTAAAGGCCCACACTAACATTTAAGAGACGGACACAGGGAGCTGTGAAAGTGCCAGGAAGGGGTTTGTAAATGTGCGTGTGTGTGTGCAGCCATGTGCAAAGACAGCAATAAAAAGTGACACACACTGGTCTAGTGGGCTAAAATAAGGTTTAGTCTTTTTGTTAAGTGAACCACTCAGCGGACAATAGTTTTCTAAACATTGTAAAAAAATGTATTTTGTGTTACATTAAGATAGGGCGACACATGTCAATGACCATGTGTCTTAAAAATATTTGAAAACTAAGATGTTACAGTGAGAAAACTCTTCTCGAAATGAATGTACTAATGACATCATTGGTGTTCAAAACTACACCCGGCAGATTACAAGCACTACAGAGGTTCAACAGACAACAGATCCAAAAACAGGCATCATTAGATTGGACAGCTGAGGAGCGACAGGAAATGCCGGGTAGAGAGAGTGGGGGGTGACATGCGGCAAAGGGACCAAGGTCAGAACCGAACCCAGTGAGGACCACATCCTCCGCACATGGGACGCCCGAGTCCCGACACAATCACTAGGCTACCAGCGAGAGGGGAGGGGGGGGATCTTTTTAGAGAGCAGAATTATTCTTTTTTTTATTTGATAATTGTATCACACGAGTTATATTCCTGCAGGGATATTTTGTGTACTGTTTATTTGCGCTACTCTCTTAGTACCTGGTCTGTGAGTGACATCATTTCATTCAGCTGAATGTCTTTGTATGCTGATGAATCATGATTAAGGTGTCTTGACTTTGGGGGGTAGGACCAGGAACGTTATCACTGTTTTCCTGCTCACAATGCCTGTACCACCAACTACATCCTAATGTAGGCTGTGAATGAGGCCCACGTCCTTCTAACTAATCATCTTTTTTTTTTCCTCATCTCAGTCAAGATGAATTCATACCTGGCGACCTTCCCCCCACTCAGCCACCATCAGACATCGTCACGTACCGGGCAGTGAAGCTAATTATAAAGTGTGTCTGGGTAAAGCTACTTCATATTATTATAGACTGAGGGCTCATTAACATCAGTTGCAGCGGGAAAATCTTCAGTCACTTCTGATGAAAACGGTGGGTGGAGTGGTGAAAGACTGGAGTTCAAGTGTGCTTAATCATGGCTCGATGGGAACTAATGTATGTACAGCTGAATTGACGTAAGTGAGTTGGTTTCTATGAGTGATACTTACAGCCCAGACTCTCTGCATTAACAACCTGTTACTGTTAACTAACTCGACACTTTAAACCTGCGTTTTCTCCCACTGCTTTTTCTCTGTATCTCTTGGTTACCTGTCTCACTCATTTTATTCTAACCTTGTTTTTTTTTCTGGGTTCATTCAATTGAGCCGTTCTGGTAGATTCACCAGAATCCACCTGCCATTGTTTGCCCACATGACTGGACACATTGTGTACCTTAACACAATGTTGTTGTTGTTGTTGTTGTGTGTCACTTCACTGTGCCTCTTTGTCTTTCTTTGCAGAGCCGGGCCTGTCTGTCTCAGTCCAACATGTCTGTGTGTGTGTGTGTCTCTCTGCGGGATCCCCAGACTGTCAATGCAGCCAGTAATGAGGTGTATGCTTCAGTCAGCATGTGAGGAGTTAATAAGGAAGCAGCAGAGGCCATCACACATCAACAGGCATGAGTGTCTGTGTGTGTGTCTGTGTGTGTCTGTGTTTGGGGAGGGTGTGAAGGCTAGGCAGCCTCCCTGGCACACTTACGGCTGTCTGTCGACCATCGGGGGTATTGATTTAGAGGGGAGAGGCAGACAGAAATGAATTCTGATCCACAGAGGGACTCCACAGCACACGTCTGTGTGTGTAATTTTTTTTTTTTTTCCCGAGCGTGTGCGTAACTGTATGTGTGTGTGTGTGTGTGCGTGTGCATGAGTGTGAGCATGTTTGTTCTCTTTGTCTCAGCGCTTCTCTCAGTCTACATGATGTACATACAAATGAAGGGTTTGGTTACACCCCACTGCTCTGAGGGTCTGTGCACAAATGTAAGCATGTGTGTTTGTGTGTGTATTTGTGCTTAGACTAATGTTAGTCTGTGTACAGTACATGACCAAGAGAGACAGATAGGGGGGAGGGGCATTGATAACTAGGCTCAGGTGGTGAGGGACATTTCATCTAATCACGGACTAAGTACACATGCATAGATACACATTTGTTTGTTTGTGTGAGTGTGTGTGTTTGTGTGTTATTTTTTGCAAGAATGCATGCATGCAATAGATATCTTGCACATCAAGCACTACATCCTCCTTACCTGGACTTCATTCACGTAACATTAACGAGAGTCTACAAGTATTACCGAGGCTGAGAGACCCCTTCAGAGCCGATGATAGCATGTGTGATTTAATCCAGTTTGATTCCATAAGAAGTATACAGAGACAGAGGCTATAGGCAAACACGCCCCTGCAGTAGAGTGAAAAATTATTAGATTTGCCTTTAAGAAGCTGAGGGGTGAGGAGGAGAGAGAGAGAGAGAAAGCACTGACTGATCTCCAGTGGTGTGTCTAAAAAGTGCCTGGGTGCTTCTGTTTGGCAGGAGAGGAAAAAAAATCAACATAATGAGCCCAAACTGCCTTTGTGTCTCACTCTCTTCTCTCTCCACCCCTCTGCCTCGTTCTCTCTCTCTCTCTTTCTCTCATCCCACGACTCTCAGACAGCTGCTTCTGTGCAGCCAAATTAACTGCTCCCCAGTTGCCTTTGGAAAATGTGAAATAAATAAGCATTTTCTTTTTTTTTTTTTTTTTTACCTCTGAGGGATACAGCACTCTTGGTTGAAACGCTTAACAGCTGCGGACGCCCCCCTCCATTCAGGGTGTAGGTAACAGTATTTGTCCACCGCAAGTTTGTCGTGTAATTTTTCCATCCCAAAATCCCCCCGCACCGCTCCATCCGTCACTCTGTGGGCCCGTATCTCTTACCACCATGTGATCCTTCTGGCTCCAAATATCCGATTTACAAGTCAGCAAGAAGGGTAATATTTCAACAGGCTGTCTGCAGACGCACTGTTTAAATCACTGGCCTTATCTGGCCTCTGCTCTTTCTAATATTTTCCCTCAAATATTGCATTAGAGATAGGTTATCCGTCCCTGCACATTCATCTTCTCCCGTTAGCCCAATGTGTGTCTGCATATGTACGAGCAGACATAGATAAATGCTGAGTCTGATTCTGAGTGTGAGTGTTTGTTTGTGTATGGGTGTGTGTGTGTGTGTTCCAGCACATTTGAGATCTACTTATCGTCTTTAATAAAGATGGCAAACATTTTCACTGATATTTTGTATGTTTTTTAAAATATGGCTGCAACTAGGACATATTCTTGTTCTCAAATAATCTGCTGATTATTTTAATGATTGATGGGTTAATGGTTTGATCCACAAAGTGTCAAATTGTCGGAATAAATCACGGCTTTCATTTACAACAGATCAATAAATGAATAGATCGTTAAACATGCAGGCTCATTCCAGGATTTAAAAAAAATCCTAATCCGTGCCCTCTCTAAATGAGGCCCAGGTGTAAACAGAGGATCTGGTGCACACACACATCCATCAATGATATACTGTAAGGCATACATATAAATATTCTGCCCACCAGGAGCCCAAAACAACATCAAAAACGCATTCATGTCTGCACTATGCAGTAACATAAAAAACACACATATAGTCAGAAGCAGACACACAAACGTGCACCGCACACCACCACATCCATCACTGGGGTTCAGGCTGACAGCTTTGTCAAAGTGAGCCGCGGGGGAGAGGAGAATGGCAGTGTGGGATTGAGTCCTCCCATCGGACTCTGCACTGACAGGAGGGAAGAAAAAGGGGGAAAAAGGAGAGGAGAGGAAGGGGGGAGAGAAGAGGGGGAAAATGAGAGGAATCTGCAGCTATAGCCGCGAGAGAGAGAGAGAGAGAGAGACAGAAAGGGAGGAGAGAAGGTTGAATCGCCGTGGATCACCCATCAGAAACCAGCAGCTCTCCTGCTGGAGCCTGTTTACGACAACTGGCCTTGTGAAGGACGGACAAAGAGCAATACTGCAGACCTGGCAGCATGACTGCATCACACAGTAAAACACACACACACACACACAGACACAAAAGACCTCCTGAGGGCTCTGCCAAACTGCAGCAAATGAACCAAGGACCCAGTAAGAACACACATAACAAACGCACTCAGAGACAAATGCAGAGAAAAATGCACACAAACAGACTTTATTCAGCCCTTCAAAAGGCAGCTGGTGGTGTAGTGAAGTGAGCTGTCAGCCTCGTATCAAACAGGAAGGATCAGTCTACAGAGTGAGCATGAGACCTCTAAATAAACACCTTAACCACAGCGTCGGGGACCGAGCCTGCTTCTCCTTCCTGATGTGTGGGCTCTGCTTCAAAAAGCTGCTATCCGCTTGGTGGTTGTAGCCCCCCCCCCGTCTAAGGAGAAGGCAATCGACAGACGCAAAAAAAGAGACAGCTAAAGGGAGAGGGAAAAGCAAGACTCGCAGACATGGCCTCCCCCAATTATAGACCAAACACTGCCACTCTATTCACGTTCCTTTTTTTTTTTTTTTTTTGCACCGGCTCCTGACAAACCCTGTCGTGATTTCTTCAACCAGCACTCGTGTCTCTCTCCCTGACACTCTCTGGGCTCTAATTAGCCTTGTAAATAATTATTGCAATTAAAGCCTACAATTAGGAGAAGTGAAGCACTGCCATTAGTTTCACAATAAATGTCAGGAGCATTCTGCATAGGCGCTGGGAGGGAACAGACAAATGCAGTTGCCATTATAGAGGCAGACAGACAGTGAGAGAGAAAGAGACAGAAAGAGAGAGAGAGAGGGGAGGGCGGTGGGGTTGGGGCTGGGGGTGAATGAAGGCAGTTGACATACTCACAGCTCTTAATTATAGAGCTGATTATTCTGGCAGGATGGCTCCTGGACAGTTCTTTTGGCTCAAACTCGCTAAGTGACAAAGTGCACAGGCGCACATGCACAAAGATATACTACACCCAAATGTGAAAGGCATACATGTATAACTAGTGTTGGGCAAGTACAAACTTTTAAAAAGCGAGTTCAGACAAATTAGAATAGACTACTTCACGTTCATTTGGATTATGGTAGCAGAATATTCTAAGAATTCTTCTTGATTCAACAGGGGCATTTAAAAAACAGCTTTTTTTCTTCTTCTTCCAGAGGCCACATTTATGTGAGCAAAAGTCAGCCGGCTAATGGCAAACTGTTGGAGACTGCAGACAGACAGAGACGAAGGTGTCAGAGGGTCTAAGGATCAGGTATCCTTTTTTTCTCATTATCTCATATTATGTCAGAGGGCCAGTGAGAGAGACTCCTGCGGGGGGGAGTCTGGGTGGGAGACAGCCGTGGGTTTTTAAATTTTTTTTTTAAAGCTGGTATTGAGGGATGTGCAGACGCAAACATGATCATAAAGCCAGACGCAAACAAACTCGCCACAGGGTTTTTTGAAATCCGTTCAAGCTGGAGATGATGACACCGTTGCGTCTATTGGGAGACCATTTCACCTGCAGCTGATGTCAGGATACGCAGTGGTGTTAGTTTACCCACCGCTGCAACGTCTGCTAACACAGTCTGCTGGCCAAGTCCCTGAATTCACAAGAACGTACAGTGCGTCACTGTGCATTAGCTATGCATGATACAAGTTCATCAAGGTAAGAAAGCCATAGGTGTACCAATATGCATTTATCTGAAAACTTAAAAGATAACGCAGAAAAAGATGATTTGTCCTTCAAAGATCGCTCACAACTCAACAAAAACCTGATTTTAGATTTGGTCATCCAACTTTAACAAGCCTGTCTTAGACTCCAGCATTCTTTAAATAGAGGTAGAACACTGTCAGGAACTTTAGGTTTTAGGAGATTTGGGCACTCTGTGGACAAAGCGGTAAGACTATTCTCTTTGCTGATTTTGCACATGTGTAAGTAATATGATGTTATTAGCATTGAAAATGGAAAGCAGATCATTATTATTTAACAGGATTGGCTTAAGGACGTTAATATCATGCATCCCTGATTGACCTCAGCTGACTTGGGTGGGGAGGTGGGCGAGGAGGGAGGGGGGTTGGATGGGGAAACAGGAGGTAAGAGGGGGTTCAGGCCGAGACCTGGGTGCACAGGCTTCTATTAATTAACAGCTTGATGGAGGCTGACAGGACGTGTGCTGCTATCAAATAATGAGGTTAGGATTGGCCAATGGTTCCAGGGCACAAACCCTGATTAACACTAATCCTGGCTTGAGTCAATTAACAATGCCTGCTCAGGGACTCATGCAAATGAGGTGCCTTTGTAAGGTGGGCTACCACAGGGGGAGCAAAATAAAGCTCGCCATTCAGACATGTAGAACACGGCTAGAACGGTAAGAAAGGGGGAAGGATACTCATATATCGGTCATCGTGAAAAAAGAAATCGCTGAATGGCAGTGGTCAAGCAGATGGATGCAATAAAATCATGATTGAGAGAAGGGGCGTCTTTAACTGACCTGCCGAGTGAACCCATCTGTTTGATGAACAGACGCAGTCAACCCCTTGAACTTCCCGTAACACCCTGACCTCACTACGCTGAGAGAAGGCACATAAACAGATACATGCATTAAGGCAAACACACGGATCATGTGTGTCAACATACGACCACATAAAGCTTCCAACATGTCTGTTAGAGGCAGGAAACGGAGCTCATAAAACACGGACTCGCGGAAAAATCACCATGTTGACATATGAAACACGATTTGGTTGCGCAATTTCTTTGATAAGGTTGTTCAAGCCGTACAACCGACCCAGTGAACAGCTGCAATGTCGTATGACACCAAATGACATGACAGAGAAATAAAGCGCCAATTGGCTGACATAGAAATAATTGCAGTGGGTAGTGGGGTGGGAGAGTCAATATAAGAGCATCTCATTGTTGATGTCAAAATCTGAGATTGAAATAAGAAACACGTCAACAGGAGGAGAATGTCTAATAATCAAGTGCAGATGTTGTTGTTCTCTTGAGATGATGTTACATAAACCCTGTTTAATTCAATTCCCTTCAGGTTAGAGATATTTGGCACATACCAATGGAATAGAGTGGAAGTCACCTTGACCTTTGATGCCCAAAATCTAATTGAATGTTTCCTTAAATCCAAGTGGACGTTTGTGCCATATTTGAAGCCATTCTCTCCTAGCGTTCCAATCCCACTCAGAAAAATGGATTTGGAATAATTGCCCAAAAAGTGTGTCATATTGAGGATGAATATTTAATATTTAGATAAAAGTTGTAACAAATGCAAACTTGTATCCTTGGAGACATAGGGCACTTAAATTCTTGACATATGTTCAAAACCATTCTTATAAGAGATCTCAATGTTTTTTGTACAACAACATCTAATCAGTTCTTATTCCCTCCAAGCATTCCAGATATATCACCTCCACAATAATAACAAGAAGGCTTGACAGGCATGCAGACAGACAACTGAAAACCATTATGCCTCCTGCCCGAGCTGTCACTAGCATAAAGGCAAAGAAAATACTTAAATACAAAAATGTATATATTCTATATAAATGTCCACAAAGAAAAAATCCCAAATGACGTTTGACTTAAAACTACTCAGAAATGCTCAAAGAAGACACAACTTTGGGCACATATTCCAAATAAGTAGACAGATAAAGCTCCAGATTAAGGGAGCTTGACAAGTGGGTCAGGGATGAAAGTATTTGCTTGAGAATGAAAAGCTAAATGGCATCATCAATAACATTGGATGAGCGTATTGACAGGGGAATTTATCCTAATTTGTCCAGGTGTCAATATCAAGTGAAGCTGTCAGTGAAGCAAGCGAAGGATCCAGGCCCCAGTACCAAACGCACGGAACCTTGGTAAGAAAACGGCCGTGCGATTGATTTGCTGGGCTTCACCCCTTTAGCGGCCAAACTAACCCTCCCCCCTCTGTTATGCTTACGTCCAAGATTAAACATGATGGCCAATCTATCAAGGCCAATGTCTGCTGTCTGACTGATAGCAGGCTGCTCTGGAGTTTGTCTATTGTTCAGTTCTGTCAAAAAAAAAAAAACAGAGACAAGCTGGTTAGCTGTTGCCACAGTAACCCTCTCATGATGCTTTGATGAGGGTAGAATAGAATATGATGTTTTGCTCATATGTTGGCACATGGCACAAACATTTTCTCATGCATGACTTTTGATCCTTAGCTTGGTTAAACTCTCCCCTGGGACTGCGGACTTTTCCACTGCAAGAACCAGAGTCTAAATCAACATTCAAAAGGTTTCTCCTTTCTAGGATTGTGCTTTCTGACAGTACAGGAACTTGGGGTTGAATATGCAGCAATGAACATTTGTGAGTTGTAGGGAATTTGCGGCATTCATGAGACTCTAATGAGACGCATCTAATTGTGTAGCCCTCAGGGGATCAGGACACCTTTACTGGACTTGCAGGTAACAAAAGGTTGGAAGAATCTTTTAGTCCCTTAAAAAAGTTGCTCCTTGGATACTGTAGGTAAAAACTCAGCTTTATAATAATCACAGCTCCAACATGTACTGTTGTCTGGATTTTGTGGTTGCCTGGCAAATATGGCACCTCCTAAATTATCAGATGTTCCACACAATAAAACCCCCCACCACTTTATTTCACCTCAATTTAAGGCCTAAGTTAGATACAATACTTACTGCACTTTATTTCTTAAATCACAGTGAAATGGCCCAAAATTCAACCATGGATTCAACATGGGAATTAGGGAACATTTAAGAGTGAGAGAAAGATACCTCTAATACCCTGAGGGATGTAGAAAAGCATTTCACATTCAGAGGTAAAAGAAGGGAATAGTCAGCATTATGATTTCTGAACCCTCAGCTGAGTGAAAAAAAAAAAGAAATGTGGGAAAGACTTCAGAAGGAGTGAGAAGACTTTGGAACTTAACAGAGCTGCTAACTGAATTCAGTACACTCGAGTGATTTCTCTTTTCTACTGCCCTCTTGGTTTTTCCCCCTGTGCTGTATCAGTGGGCAGTTGGAACTCTTTGTTCGAGTGTCACTGATGGACAGATTGGTGGGAAGCACAGAGATAAGGGTCGATGGTCAAAACCCTGGCCTTGTTAACTCTCTGGCAGCTGCAAGCTCGCCAGACCGACTTCAGGCCAGCAAACGGTCAAAGGGCAGCAAGGCAGTGCATTTCTAGTAGAGATGAGCCCCAATCCGAATATGAATTTGGAACCCACAGATAGTGAGATGGATTCGGATATATCCCTCTGCATTCATTAACTGAGACAGTGGCTTCATTTCAGTCTAATCTCTGTGATGTACATCAGAATAAAGCTGAGAAACTGTCTTCTCAGATAAAAAAAAGACCCAGTTGCAGTACACCCCTAATTTCTCTAGGCTCTGACACAACAAACAGCGGAAAGCAAGGAGGAGCTTAAAGGAAGTTCACACAAAAGACTAATGATGATTTGTCCTTCAGTTGTGTCCTAGCTTTCAGCTTGAACCTTTGCCAGACTTCTTCCCTACAGATTTTTGTTTCTCTGAAAAAGTGGGTTGAAATACTCAACAACAAAAAAAAAAAAAAAAAAGCATGCAAGAACATGCACACATACTTAAATCTTTAAATGAGTGGGCTGGACAGAAGCCAGTCCAATCTGCTTGTGGAGGGTGTACACAGTCAAACAAGGGAAACAAAAGGCTCTCCAGTTATTCTGCTGCTGTCTGCAAAAGCTGTAACACCTACAGTGCACAGTGTAAAGCCTGGCCACAAGCCATCGTGTGTTCCATGGCCATTAGCACATGAAAATCAGTGTGTCATACACACCAAAGTCCTGCATACTGATGAGCCAGTAGCATGTCGGCTAATCTAAGCCTGGACAAGGTGTGAATGAATCCTATTTCCTCCTCTCTTGATAACCACTCAACCCATTTCCTCCCAATCTAACCACACCAGCCAAACAAAGGTTCTGTGGTGGATAGGGAGGAAGAGGGAGGGGAACCTGACAACTCCAGGGGAAAAGGAGGGTGGGGGGTGCTAGGAGGGAGAACAGGTTGAGAAGGGGCGTCGTACAAAAAAATAGGTTTTTTTAAAAAGGAGAAAGAATCCATGCATGGATTTCAAATTTCACAGCTGAGCACCTGAAAGAAATTGCCAAGCTTGAAAAAAAGAAGGTGTTCTTTTCTTTTCTGATAATCTGCGAGCTGTAATGTTGCCGTTCCATACATGGAGCTGGGAGTTTGGGAGGAAGGACGGCGCGCGGGGGATTGGAGGCTGAGGGAGGTTTAATGTTTGCTAAAGAGCTATGGGTGTGTTGGAGAGTGACAGTAGCACATGGCTGGACGCGCTCTATAGGGGGAGGACTGTGTGACTGTCCATGAAAGACGAGTCTGTTTTACAAGCCAGCTCAGCATCCCTCAGTCGGTCATGCTAGCGAGAATTACAAAGTTATCCTTCTAAAGAGTGTGCAATTAGAGGGCCACTATTTCACTGGGCACGCCATTAATTCTGTTAGTGTCTGTTATACTCCTGTGAACTAAAGCTATAAAACATTACAGAAAACCATTGAGCTCCATTACAAAGTCAACACCTGCCTCTTTCTTGGGATTTAATTAAGACATGATAAAAACGTTACCACTTCAGTTATTTGTGTGAGGTTTTTTCTTTTTTTTTTCTTTATGGAGGTGTTTTCAAAAACCTTTTTGAGGCCACACCACAGGTATCACTTCAAAACCCTTTCAGATGTTAAATCTTGATTGTTCCCCCTGAATAATACATTATAGCTCGGGCTAGGCCGACGTACTGGCTGCTGACCAAAGCCACCGACATAATGCAGTCACTGATTCTCAGCCGTGTGTGATGAGTGCTCGCTTGACTGCTGGGTGCCGGCGGCCGTAACAGCACAAACACCCCACAAAAGGGGGGAATGGAAAAAAAAAAGAGCCTCGTGAAAATGTTGATAATCCAGGCCCCCCAAAAGACCCTATTCGATTCTTGGAGTAGTTGTCGCCATTTATCCCAGTGCGCTGCATTGTGTTGATAAACCGACAACAAAAGGGGAAATGAACGAGCGCTCATGGCCTCATGTTGGGGGCGCAGTGTCAGGCATCCTTGTGCAGCCATCGGTTGGTTTGAACTACAAAACAGCAGCACAGCACACACAAACATAGACGGATACAGGACTGCTCAAGGTGTCAAAGAAACACAGGAGGCCGGCTAATGTATTCTATAAAAAAATACAAATATAAAAAACATAGAAAGAGAAAGAGGAGGAAAAAAGGAGTGGTTTGTGATGAATGAGAGAAAAAGACACAGACGCCAGTTGGTGGGGACGAGGCCAGAACAAACACTTGTGCAGATCCAGTGCTCTGAATTTGCATGAGCTGGCAAAAGCACCAGTGGTTTAGCTCTGCTCCAGCTGCCATTCACACATGAATACTCTTTTCTACCTGTTTGATTAGAGCCTCTCCTGGACTTGTAATGGTGCTGGAGTATTACTGTAGGCACAGTGTTCTGGCTGTATGCAAAGTAGGTTTTAAAAGATAAAGGTTAAAGCCCCCCCCCCCCCACCACAGCTTGGCATGTAAAACCTCGGCAGATGTTCTGTAGCACATATCCAAGCCTGCTTTTGTTACAGGCAGTGGAAGATTGAAGGATATGGTATTCAGTTTGAAATCTACAGCTTTTGATGTCATATCAAATAGCAGGGAGGTGTTGCAAGACATTTCAGGAGGGTATTTCATATGAGAAGGAAACAAAAAAAAAAAAAAGGCGAGGGAAAGAGTGGAGGACGTGTCTAGAAGGTGGCTCGGCTGAATCTCAAGAAACAGCGATGACCTTTTTTCTCTTCATCGCTGAGCTCGCCGCCGGGCACTGCTACCCAGCAAGTACCGAAAATGGCAGGGATTGTTGTTTCTAAATATAGAAGCAGTCCCATACACTCACACTCACACACACACACGTGCTCCACACAACATGACTCTAACATGTGATCTGGCAGAAATCCATACGATGGATCTTCAGAGTCCCGGGATTGCAACATGGACAACATGGACCGCAAAAGCTCAAAGCGTGAGTCCTCTGAAAACCTGGAAATGAAGCGATGATTGTGTTTTTCAAAGATTTTCCAATAGCCGCACCGCAGTGGATATAAACAAACATCTAAAGTTAAAGCTTGAGATGAGAACCCGCTGTTGAGTATTTCTGGACTGTCAGTAATGATACAGCACCCTACAGGAAGGCGCACACACACACGCTCACACTGCTCCTGGAGAAGAGAAAGTCAGTGAGCCAGGTCTTTTCATCAGTTCCACTGCGCTGCCTCGCACTGGGTCAATCTCAGCACATCATTAATAGTGTGGATGCTATTGTCATTACATCTACCAAACAAAAGCACAGTTTAACATGGCGGCAGAACGGATCGAATATGAAACAGGGAGCTATTAAAATATGTTTGGGAGGGGGAGGGGGGGAGCGAACGACGGCGTCTGGCGTGGGAGTGTGAGGAGGAAGAAATAAGAAACGAGAGGGAGCAGAAAGTTCTTTCACACTGTAATAGTCAGACACTGAAGAATATCTATACATATGCAGTAGGTGTGATGTATACATGTGTGGGTGAGAGGGGAAAAAAAGCAACATGAAGAGCCTCAGAAAGCCTTATGGAGACTCCATTTGAATACTGAATGTAAGGCTGGTGCTCACATGTGTGTGTAATTATAGTTTTTTTCCTCATGTGATTGCAAGAGCCAGTGCATTATGTCGGTAGCGATGCAAATGAACACTGGAGAGAGTATGCGCGTGTGTGTGTGTGCGTGCGCGAGTGGGTCTGTGTGTGTCCCTGTGGGTGCTTGTATGCATGTTTGTGTTTACAATGGCCCTCACACATCCCACGATTCTCAGCTTCACCAACAACACGCGCAGGCAGGTGTGAGGACGGGAGAGAGAGAGAGAGAGAGAGAGAGAGAGAGGGACCGACAGCCCAGCTTGTGGAGCACGGCCTCGCTGAGCAAATACTACTCACACTCCCTCTCTCCCAATCGCGCTCTCTCACTCCTCATTCACAGTCTGGCTCTCTCTCTCTCTCTCTCTCTCTCTCTCGCCCATGGTCTATCTGTATTCTCTCTTTCCCACTGTGCCAAACACACAGGGCCTCTTTGTTATTCAGAGTAGGAAATGCAACTGGAGCCAAATCTGCCCTGCATTCTGTTTGATATCATCCCTCCTTTGTTCTTACCGTCTCCCATCACCATGTGCTTGGCCTCGAAACGGCATCAGACAGACACATGGGAACAAGCGGAGCTCAGACAACATGGATCTCATGACGTCCTGGATGTCTGACTTCAGATGTAGCTCGAGGTGACATTTAGGCTTATGATAAGATAAAGGTCAAACTGATCTTCCTCGCTGCACGCCACAGTGTGAAAGGGCGGGGTTTGAAATCCCCACTCTGTGTACTGTAGAGTGTATAGAGCTTGTACTCTTTCAACACGGTACCACAGACTATTATAAGAAGTCGATGTATCCACTTGGTTTTAAAAAAATATTCAAACATTGAGGTTCCCTAAAAACTGCCATCTGTCTAACATCCAGCAAGAGGAGACGAGACTGGTTGCAAACAGAAGTGTGATTGTAGGTGTCTATGAGGAAATATCCTAAACGACAAACCATGGCAATCAAACTAGAGACATGGCCAGGGCCAACACTGAAATCTGATTGGACTAACCCAGGGGCCACCCCTCAATTCTGAACTATAATTGGCTATTTGCCTTATGGAGGCAGAATTAATGTGAAAATCAACTATTTGGGCTGTAGCTTTTCTTTGCATTTCAAAGTGATGCATTTCCTATTGTGGCGGCTGTGGCTCAGTTGGTAGAGTCGTTGCCTTTCAACCAGAGGTTGAGGGTTCAATTCCCAGCTGGAAGACACTTAACCCTGAATGAATGGGATTAGTTACTTCTGATGGTTGATACTACACAGTGATCACTACCATCACTGTGTGAATGGGTGGTTATGACAGGCAGTGTAAAAGCACTTTGAGTAGTCGGAAGACTAGAAAAGTGCTATATAAACTCAAGTCCATTTACCATTGTAAGAATTTTTACATTGTACACTTCTTCTTTTTGAGCCCTTACAGAATTAAGCCAAAAGATCTATATGTTGCCACTGTCATGTTACCCGTGTTCACTTCCCACCTGTGGCTTCTTTCCCGCATGTTATTCCCCACTCTCTCTCCCTGATTTCCGACTCTATCCACTGTCCTATCTATCCAACAAAAAAAAAAATATATATATATATATACACAGGAATATAATATTTTTTAATGTCAGGAGGTAAAGTGGCTATGAATACTGGAGACAAGATATATAATAGCTATTGATTGGTGTGTTTGCACACACATACTTCCACACCACCTTTGCATAGGTCAGCACCCAGATTTGGCCGTCCTAGGTGAAAAAGTTTGGCTTCACGCCCTTGGAGACATAGCAATGCGTATCCTTTCCATCCAGATTTAAAGTGAATAAAAATAAAAAAGACTGACATTTAAAATGAGGGCTGCACAGATTCTCTGAGAGCGAGCTCCTCATACAGTTAATTAAAGGTTGTTTCAGTGTCCACACACAAAACATGTAGTTTCTGTCAAAATTACCATGTTATGACAAAATAAGTATGCAGCCATGCTAAATCCCAATCCAGTTACTCCGCCAGGTGTGACTACCGAATCGTATCCTTGAACATGCAGGGCAACATCCCTAAAGGAGCCCCCCCCCGCAACCCCTGGAGAGCAAAACAGAAGAGTCTACATGCTGAATACTAATAATATTCACCAGAATCAGCTCATTCTGAGGACGAGCAGTTATGTGCTCCACATCAAAAGCTTGTTTCATCTGCAGAATAAGTGGAAATAAAGGATTGAGTAAATATAGAAGGCAGACTTAGTGCAAACGCCTCTCTACTTGTGGACTCTGTGTTTTGAAATGCTACAGACTCATCACCTCATGTTAGATAAATGTTTGAATCTAGTCGGCCAAGTTTTTATTGGATGGGTTGTTGCTGAAAGTTAGCTCACTAGTTAGCAGGCAAATGCAATGCTAAAGCTAACCAAACCAGCTTGTCCCAACGTCCCAATGGTGTCCTAACTACAGTTCAGATGACTAAAAACTGAAAAGTCAACTCTGTCTAAATAGTGTTCATTCCCCTTGGAGTTCTCTCCAAAACATTAAAATCAATAATGTTATCACTTTAGGTGTTAGCATAGTCTGTAGCAGTCAGCTAGCTAGAATTGAAGATATTTTCAGATCCAAACATTGGTTTAACAGACGTATAAAGAATGGCCAGCGCAACACCTCGCTTTTGTGAGGCTCAAAGATCTACAGTTCATCCTACCTGTGGCTGCAGTTCAGGTCATAAACCCCGCCTCCTCCGTGTAAACAGATGGGACATAGGTGTAACCAAATTAGTATTCAAATCACCAGTTTTTTTCTGATAAAGTTTGTTGATAGTCATGTGACACCATGAAAACATTAAAGAATGTCCTGTTTGACAGCTCAGTTGCACTGCTGCAGCGCTGTGTGCACCGGATGAGCAGAGTAGGGAAGGAACGGAAAGAGGAAACATGACAAACACCAACACGAGAGTCACTGAATTTCCATATCTGTGAGTTTTATCTTTACAAAAAAACGCCACAAGAATCTGTTCTGTTGTGGTCTTTAATGACCTGAGGGATCTTTAGTTAAATGTGCATTTTTAGTCAACAAGCAGCGTGATGTTAATACCTCGACTTTTCCAGCCGGATCCTAGCGCTCAGCACCTACCACAGGGGTATTTTGGCTTCATCTTTATACACCAGGGGGACATCGAGGTGCCCTGTCCATCTTTTTTGATACAGTCTTTATGGTTTAGTCGAACAACTTTTAATAAAGTAGAAAATGATTTCGCTGGAAGGTCCCCTAGTCCCAAGCTATTGCTATCTGTAACATATTATTCTTGATAAAAGAGCGAGCTGGGATTTGGCCCTAATATCTGTTCAAATACTATTTCCGTAATCGTATCATTAAAAGTCTCAGCAGAAACGTTGCTTGAAGAGCGGAGCTAATAAAAGGGGGATTTGAAACCATTTGAGATTGTTATATTTTTATTCTCACAGCAGGCAACTGTCAGAGAAACTTTTTAGTACTTCTTTTCAGAGTGGACTAAAAGAAATCATCATATCACACAGCTGTGTGTTAGTCACAGAGGCTGAGTGGAGAAAGCAGCTGCAGATTACAGTACATTCGTTTCCTCCCTCACACCAACATTCGCCCCCACCGTGGCTCCTAACCTGTGCGCTGCGTCCAGCCGGTTGTTGAGTGTGTTAAAAGCAGAGATAAAGCAGAGAGGACGGCAATCTATCACCTCACTCTGACAGCCTGGCACGTCGTCTTGTCTCGGGGGCTTCTGCGCTTGCCACGCTCCCCTGCAGCTGCTCCTCCTCTCCTCACTTTTTTCATCTCTTTTTCTGTCCTATCATGTTTCCCCTCTCCTCTCCTCTCATCTCCTCACCTCCACTCTCTCCGTGTGTCCTCCTCTACCCTTGTCGTCCTCGCCTCTTCTCCCCACTTAGTATGTCAGCTGCATTGATGGCTATCGGCTGCTTCCCCACCCCGCACCGCGATGCTGTGTCACTTCATTAGAAGTGTGAAAGGATGACCTTGCACTCTGTCTCTCTTCTTCTTCTCGGCGTCTCTCTCTTTACTCCACGTCTAAGTCACACGCTCCTCCAGCTGCCCCCTCTTTCCTTCATCACTCTTCCTCTCATCCTCTGCCTCAGCCAGCCAGCAAATGCCCTTCATCTATCTCTCTCTCTCGCTTTCATTCTACCTTGTCTTTTTCCTTGTGTCTCCATTTCTTTCCTCCTCCCTGCCCTCATTGTTCTCCTTCATTATCAAACGCTGTCACAACGCCCCCCGCTGTGCCACCCGGGTTATTTATAGCTAACAGAGGGTGGTGGTGCTGCTGATGTTGAGAGGTGGGCCATCTCGGGCCCTGCTGGAGCTCACACACACACACACACACAAATTCACACTTCTCCTGACATTTAAACATGTACACACACACCAACACCCTGAAACAATACATCCTCAGATTAAAAGGCACTTGTATCGCCAGCAATAGGTGCTATATGCGTCTTACCTGTCGGTCTGACATGACGTAGAGGTAGTTGCGGTCGAGGGAGAAGGCCATGTCTCGCAGGACGGGGCTGCCGTCCTTGATGACTGATATCGTCTCGTACTGGACGCCGCCATGAGGAGGCCCGTCAACGCGGATCTGAGAAACACAGACACACAAAACAGGTCAATGATTGCTATTTATACCAGTGTGACAGCCGGAAGGGGAAAACAGAAGGAGAGTGATTGGCAGGTAAGACAGACGTGGGTCAAACAATATTTGCAAGACAATCTATCATTGTCAGAGAGCTGCTGGGAGATTCAGGCAGGTGGAGATACTCCAGATAGTTAAGTTTTAAGTTCCCATGAAATCAAACTACATGATTTAATATCATCATAATATATATGTCCTGGGTTGAGTGTCACTCCAGTGTGTGGCCAATTAGTGAAAAAAACAATGATTGTAGTTAGTCTTAATGATATCTGAGAGTTCTTTCCTTCCTTTCATTTCCTGAAAAACAAAGACAATGTCGATGACTCATCCTGCTTTTCCAATGAACTGCTGTCTCATATGTCAATGTCCCGCCCTCATGATGAACCACAAGCTAGCTGTCACATGACATTGCCAAACTTCTGCCAATTTTCCTGCTTTCAAAAGGAAACATGTTTCATGTTTTTACATCTTCAGAAAATTCCTGAATATTTCCCACATTTTGCAAGGTGAGCTGCATGTGTCAACACAACACTTCCCTAATTTCTCAACTGAACTTTTAACCAGAATTGTTCTTGAGAGCCCCGAAGAAAAAAAAAAAAAAATCCATGTGAAGTCAAGGTGAGCCGATGGGGATTTTGTTGATACTTGTGGTGTCGAATTACACTCGCATTGATTTCACAGCGAAAAATTGTCATCACAGCGGGGGACTTTCTTTGTTCACCATTTCTGCGTCGTTCTGTTAACGTCATGTCCTTCCTCTTGAGACCCCCCCCCCCCCCCCCACCCGTCTGACAAGTGAAGTCTGTCACTGTGATGTGCATCTTTTGAACAACTAACTCAGAATGATTAAAGCCTGGAGTTTTTCAGGAGTGCATTCATGAAAACGCCTTTGTAGAAACCCTCACGTTCAGCTTGGTGTTTCATATCTTGGGAACAAAATTACAAAAATCTTAATTGGAAATAAATAACTTCTCTATATTTAATTTGTAAAATGTGAAAAATGCAGAACTCATTGGATAATATATCATGTTATGAGATAAATGTCATCCTCTACTGATTATATGTAGGATAAGGTTACAACAACTGTTAAGAGTTATTGCCTGATATTATTAGACCTTTGTGAAACCTTAGCCGTGTTTTCCTTTCCTCTTTCTCCTGATGAATGATGTATTCCTCCAGTAAAGCTTTGAACTTGAGCCCGGGACCACCTCACTACAAAAACAGTGGGGAAAAGCACAGTAATGACTTATATAAGAGAAATGACCCTCACTGACCCAAGTGGGCCAAAGATCGCCCCGACTCTGCTTAATTCATCAGATCCTGTTGGACAAAACCATAACCAGGCATCGGTTAATGGTTTTTGGGGTTTCTGTGTTGGGTTCCTATAAAAGGTGGGCGTAAGAGAGACGTCAAACGGGCCCTCCTCCGCCCATGAAAGCTGATGTCTCTATCATCTGTCCATCCCCGCCTGCTTTCCTCCACCCAAACATTCATCTATCTTTTGAGATGGTGACAGCAGCAGAGAGCAGCGCCACTCTCTATAAAACATCACAGAGGGGAAAGTCAAGGTCATATGTCTGTCAAAAGAAGATCAACTGCGAGAGGGGAGGGAGGGGTACACACACACACACACACACACTCGCATGCAAGCCTTTGTGTATGGGTATGAAATGTGTGTCAAACTGCAGGATGGGGGGAGTAAAAGAAACATGATGTAAGTTAAGCAAAAAGCCCCCGGAGCTTTTCCTTCAAAGCTGGAGGGTTAGCCGAGTACACGACAGCAGGCGGCACAGTCGAGGGGCAGAGCTCAAAGTGGTGGAGGCCTTCTGCGGCTGCCCTACGTCTGACCTTGGCAGGCTAATCCAAACAACGAAAAAAAAAAGAAAAAAAGAAGAAGACATATGTGAAAACCATATGTAGGCGGAGAAAGGCAGGATGTGGGGGCCGTGCCAGTCTTCATCTGGTTACTTGACACTGCGGTGTGGAGAGGGAGACCTCGGCAAATACGCTCATCCATAAAGCATGTCGGCGATCGGCCAGACCAGCGCTTGTTCTGTTCACTGCTGTCAGTGTGTGTGTGTGTGTGTGTGTGTGTGTGTGTGTGTGTGTGTGTGTGTGTGTGTGTGTGTGTGTGTGTGTGTGTGTGTGTGTGTGTGTGTGTGTGTGTGTGTGTGTGCGCGCCCGCAGGAGCAGTCTGTCACGCTGTGATACGTGTCCTAGCAGAGCCGCCACTTGGGATCACGAGATAGCCCGACCTTCTCCCCCCGCACGGCTACAGTTCATCTGAACGAGATCGCTATCACACACAGGCTCTCGCCGCCGTCCAGGAGGCCTCCACATTCACACTTTGGCTCCGAAACACACACTCAAAAACACACCGCTGTCTTAAAGCGTGTCCAGAACACAAAACCCTCAGCTCTCCAGACCGGGGGTTTAGTTTCAGACTAAAGAAAAGCAAGAGCACAGCCGGCCAAGGAATTATGACTGGAATATGAATTTGAAGACATGATGGCGATGGGATCCTTTTTTTTTTTTTTTTAAACGTGGTCTTCTTAAATTCAATACCTGCAATCACACCATAATAGCTTGAGCTTTCATTCCATCATCCTCCTTCCTTCTTTTGCTTCATCATGTGGTTTACACAATGACAGCACATGCAGTTTAAAATGTGTGAGGGGGGAAGATGCAGACCGCAGAAAGCTCCAAAATCTGGCAATTTGGAGATCGATGTTTGCATAATTCTGCTTTGATATAATATAATTAAACTTTGCTTGATGCAGTATAACTTACACAACTTACATAATCTTTCAATTCTGCATGAGGTGCTTTTAAAGGATAATGCAAGAACAGAGAGACGTCACAACCTGAAATGAAAATTCAACTTACAAAACATCTTCACTCTGCACAAAAAGATGAGCTTCTAACAAAATACAAAATGCACAAAGTAAGTTCAAATAAGTTCTGGATTGTCTAGAAATACTTTGTTTATTCATTTAAAAATGTTTGGGACCATGTGTGGGTATTTTTGTGGTATATTTTATGATACGATCTCAATATGTACATTCATTATAAGGGTTGAGTCACTTATATACATGCAAAATCTAAGTTTAGACTCTACAGAGAGGTGTGAAGCATTTCAAGATTTTCCAGTAAATGACATCATCATAAGCAAATATTGTCAGGGTATAAGCACAGGGTTTCTATGGCAGACTTTCAATAGTTAACCGCCCATGTTAAGAAAATGTGTAATCAATGTTGCAGACGTTTACAGAGATAGATAAACAATAAATGACCTTTCATTTTTCCAGTCACCAAAAACATCTGTGTCTCTGTCTTTGTGTATACTTATTTCCCCTAACAGCTCAGTTTTATGGCTCGCAGAGAGAACACTCTCATCATCCCGCTGCTGTGTACACACACACTCACATCCAGTTGCTTTTCACATTATGAAGCTGCTTTTCTATACTAGCTGTAAATCTTACAAAGTGTGTTACATTCACACTTCTGCACACAGAACACACACACACACACACATACAACTTTGTAACATTGTAAGGACGGGAAGAAAAGTGTGCATGTGTGTGTGTGTGAGGCCGGGTTGGTTGAATGTGAAGTAGTTTGCAGGGTGTGCTCACCTCTGGGTGGGCGAAAGACAAAAAAAAAAAAAAAAACTCTGAGCAAGTAAATGGAGAAACCAGCAGACCAAAAATAATTCAGTCAAAAACTCCATCTGTTTACCGCACTCCCTCACTCACTCCCACGCTACAGTCCGACCAGCCTGCAGTCTCCACCACCTGAGTAAGCGCCTCCGCGGCTCAAAACACTCATTTCCTCAGCATCACTTTCCTTCAGCTCTGCCCTCTCAGGTACTTAAAAACTATCCCCTCTCTGCCCCATTTGACCTTGCATTATTTATCAGGCTGGGCGAGAAGGCTGCTAACAGGTTGGAATCATACCCTCCAGCCCGTCTGCCCTTCTATTTCAGGAGGACCCATCCGCTAAAACGAGCCCCTGGGTGCCCCAGAGAGCTGCCCTCGCTGTGCCCTGATCTAACACGGTCCCCCCCCCCCCGTTTCAACACCACAGCCATTAGCTAGTCTCTCGCTATCACCGGCGTCAGGGAGCTGCAACTGAGTAAAGTGAGGCAGGAGGGGAAAAAGGTGAAGATGTATGAGAGTGTTGAGAAACATTCTCCATGCAACCCCCGGGGGATCCAGGGCCTGCGTAGTTTGAAATGTGGAAAGAAAACATCGGCGCCGTCTAAAATGTAAAAAAAGAAAAAAAAGATGAACAGAAACTTCTCATGATAATTTGCTCAAAGTTATATCCGTTAAATGCAAACAAGTCCAAAGAAACTTACATAAGACTGAGGACAGGAGGCGTGACTCAGTGGGAGGGACTTAATCATGAAGTTATAAATCATGGAGAACATGCAGAGTCGGCATAGTTACATTCAAAATATCTGAACTACTTTGAAGATCTCTAAATAACACTGGACCCAATTTTATTAACTGCTTTGTTTTAATTTATGAATCTACATTTTACAGATGCCCGTGATGAATTGGGAGAAACCGTATAAACTGTCTTGTGTTGGTTTTCCTTCTTTAACCATGTTGTTCAGTAAAAGTTCCATCTTTTTTCAAAACCATACACGGTTCAGGGCTACGTCTGGGGGGGGTTTCTGTGGGTATTTCTGGGGGAGGGAAATGTGTAAGACATACTGTGTGATCAACTGTCTGTTGTCTCTTGATTGTAAATCATATGTATTATTTAGTTTAACTTGTAAAATGTTAGATGCTGTTTCTATTCACTGACACATAATTGCATCTTTTTGCTGTGACTTCCCTGAAAGCAGTAACGTCTCCAAAAACCAAGTTTTCAATGATAATGTTCTTCGACTGCCAAAGGGTGCGATGCCAAGCTTGTAACATCCTTTCAAAAAAAAGGACATAAAGTGGAAGTTTTGTTTTTATGTACAAACTTTATGTCACAGCACCTATCCGGGCATGAGCAGCAGGGAGGCGGGGTGTTTGGCCAGCAGGAGAGCCGTGGCAGCGGCATCAGAAGACTCCCCTTGTGGCCACGAGGGCCCGCGCCAGCAGGGTGCTTTTGATCCGACCATGTAAGCACCCTGGAAAAACGTTTGAAGAATGACCAAACTCCAAGTCAAATTGCCCTTCTCCCTCTTCCCCGCTCTCTCTCTCTCTTTTTTCCTTGGTCTCACTGGTTTTGAACACACTGCCAGACTCTGAGTCCCCGACTGTGTGAGTCTGTGTGAAGCAATTTGCTGAGTAAAAGAGTCCAATCCAGGGTAAAGCATGCATCAAATGTGTGTTTTGCAGTGCATTGTGGATGCTGCTACTATGAGACAGAATGGAAATAGAGAGGTAAAAGAAGATTGTCATGCAACACATGTAAGGGACTGGACAATCCTGCACTGTATATGAGGAAAAAAACGCGTCATAGAAAAGCGAGTTCAAATTGAGTTTTAAGTGGAAAAAAAATCTAACATAAACACATTTGAAAAGAAAAACACAGCGAGCGGTGATTTTCTGATTTACGGATTTGGACCCTGCTTTACAGCTCGTCTCCCAAGTGTTTGTTCAACATTAGCCACTCAATTTGAAAAGAATGTCTCTCCTTTAATGGCTGCAGCTGCTAACTATTACCTGAGAGCGGCTTTCTTTCTTTTTTTTTTTCACATTTGGAAAGAAGCTATTTTCTGACCCTAGCCTTGAGGGAGGTTAGGGTTTCTGAAACAGGACGCTCACGAGTGCAGGTGGCTGCCAGCACCAATACAGATCCATGTGAGGGCGAGCATTATTTCACCACCGTATTTCATCTGGCAGAGCAGAGCAGAGCGTAACCCACGCATTGGGAACCTTTTACCAAACCGCGGCGGTGAAAGCAGGCTCTGCGCTAACACCTTGTAGCAGGATGGGATTAAGTCAAATTGTAGGCCCTCCACCTACACCGTGTACAGAAATAGAATAATGGGAGATGATTTTAGGGAGATTGTGCTTTTATGGCTGAAATTTGGAAGCATATTGTGCTCAAAGTGAGAGAAAAAAAAAAGAAGAGGAAGAGTGGAGGATGTAAGTTGAACTTCTGAAGTAACCTTTCTGGCAGCTATCTCCCGCATCTACACTAATCCAGATCAACAGTCTTGGATGTTAAAGTTTATCTGGCTGATCCAATGCACTGGATTAGACTTGAAATCACAGAACCTCCACTCACACTCCTACTCTGTCTCAATGCAGCGACCCCCTGACTGACACACCAGCGAGGAGGCTCTGCCGAGGAGAGACGAAGGTGGGCAGTCAAGAGGCGTCTTGTGGATTGAAAATAGACAGGTCAGAGAGATCTGACAATGACCGTGATAAACCTGATCCAATCACATCCATTTTTTTTTTTTGTTGCTGACGGGACCAATCTCAGCCTTGGTAAACGGCCTTGAATTTGATGTTAAGATCAAGTTGGTACCTTGGTCCAGATGACAGGTGGCAGACAGCTGACAGCATTTTAAAGAACCAGTGAAGCTTGTCAGGAGGCGTCCATGATTTTGAAAGGCTTTTGTGACAGCCAGCACGGCTATTACCACGATGACTTTGCTTTGCAGGCACAGATTTGAGGTAGAATATGTCGTTTTCCCAGGGTGCTTGTGATTTGTTCTTTTGCTTTTAACTAACAACAACCCCAGGGTCTTTTAGCTTTTTTCGAGGATGAGAAAATGAAAGGTAAATTGGACACTTTGGAGTTTTCAGCCTGCACTGTGTGAACTATGTCGCAGCTCCAAAAAAAAACGTGCAAAATATTAACCTGAAAACCATGTGGGTCTCCTCTACTGATAATTTGAATTGTCAACTTCAAGGTGGAAGACAAAGCCCCGACTTTTCTTCCAAATGAGTCCCATGAACACCAGAGGGGTATGCAGTTCTGAATGGACGCTCGGGCCTAACCTGGATTCAAAACCCAACACTCTTGTTGCTGCGAGCCCCAAGCTATCTGGTATGGTGTTACTGTCCATGTGTCTGAGTTTCAGTCCTGGCAGTGTGAAGTATGGTGGCAGTGGGCTATGAGTAGTACTGACAGATCCACTGTCCATCCCCCCCCCCCCGGAGATGGATGTGTAATATCCTGCCTCGGATGGAGTCAGTCCCCTTTGGGGCGTGAGTTTGGGCTGCATCAGAGAGTGAGTGGACTGGTAGTATGAGTCACCCTGGAGATGGGAGGGATTCATCATCAGCACAACACACACAAGACTTACACAAACACACACAGGAACACACACATGAATATAGATACAAATCAACTGGCTGTATTCCACAATTGGAAGAACACTGTGTACCAGGCAGGCTCACTCCTGCATCTCTATCTATGTGCATGTCTGTCGTGGAAACCCGGCTTGAAATGTAGCAGACTGCTATTGTATTCCTTCTCTTCAGGTGGAATGGGTTTATAGTATTCAGCTGCTTGTGTGTGTGTGTGTGTGTGTGTGTGTGTGTGTGTGTGTGTGTGTGTGTGTGTGTGTGTGTGTGTGTGTGTGTGTCTCTCTCCTTTTTCTCTCACTTTCTTTTTCTGCGCACTGGGAGAAAACATGGAGCCTCTCTCCGCCTCGATAACGCATCTAATCCATCACCGGTGTCAGGCTGAAGAATTCTGGTGTCAGTGTGCGAGCGATGTGTAGAAATGCTCTGTGTGCATATGTGTGTGTGTGTGTGTGTGTGTGCGATGGCTCCCACCAGCCCAGCACGCCGCCTCTTTTGTTCCTCTTCTTGTTGTACAATATAAGCTCCCATAAGGCGCATGTTAGCCTGCTTGCCTGTATGCGCTACGTGTCAATTCCCATCTGGGAAACTGAGGCCGGAGAGCTATCTCTCTTGGGGGGCGATGGAGGAGAGGAACCCGAGGAAGAGAAGAAGGGGAAGGAAAAAAGGAAAGTGGACAGACTTTGAAGGAGAGCTTGAACGAGAGGAACAGAAAGAAAGAAGAGGAGAAGCAGGAAAGTAAGGGTAATTCTTCCCATAATGCTTCATATGGGGTTAAAAGATCTGCAGAAATGACCTGAGCCCTTAGTGAAAAACAAGAAATCAACCAAATGTGGGTTGCCTTTAAACAAACCAGGTATCAATAATGTTTGATTGAAGTTTAAAAACATGTTATTGGGTATCTATTGACTAGTGGCAATTACGTCAGACGTCCGGCTCGGGGCAACAAAGTGTATTCACTTGCCTCTCTGCTCAAATACAAAGCATTTATCACTACCATATAACACATGTTCTCATTTGATTGGGCAGAAATGCAAGAGCCTGTGCCTTACAAATCACAAGAACCAACCATTCATTTGACCCATTTTTTCTTTTTTTTTTTTTTAGCATCATTGATTTCAGTGAATATCAAAAGCGAACATCCAGTTAAACTGATTCCCTGCCGGTCTCAACAACCAATCTTACAGCGGCCGCCTCTGTAATAGCTCCATCTACGACTCATTCAATTCCATTTCGGCTCTGTAATATTGCCATCCCATAACTCACTACCCTAAACATGATTATATCAGCACTTTCTCCTGTTTGCCCTCGAGTCCAAACAGAAACCAGAGACTGCATTGCACTGGGCTCTGTGGTGGGATGAGATCAGGCTTCAACTCCAATCAGCCCAAACACACATATTAAGCACCCCGGCACAATGTGAGGCCTATATTTAGCTCCACATTAAAACACTGCGCAGGGGCCAAAGTGCTGGGGATGGAGGCAGGCCAAAGGAGGTTCAGAGAGAGCACAAAACGGAGGGATGTGGTGGGAGGGATTTTCTGCTTAGCCTTCCAAAAAAATGGAGGTACGCCAGCGCCGAGAAGCCACTGTTTCTACTCAACTGGCACTCGGATGGTGGGAGAGAAATGGTTTGTATAGTAAAACTAAAAAAGCTGATTCCACAATAAGAGTCGCTCTATTGGCTGACCCGACTGAAGAAAGTCCATAACAGCAAGAGGGATGAGGAAATAATTCAGAGAGTGGGAATGGAAATTGGCAGAAAAGTGTAAAGGGGAGGTGAGAAAAAGACTCAGTATTGTTGCTACTCCTCACAGAGACACAGCAGTGCTCACACTTCCACCCTGTTGATGACAAACACTGCATAAAGCCTCTGAAAATGTGTCTCATTAAGGCTCCACTTTAATCTGAGCAAGTGGAAACTTTCAGAACTATTAGAAAACCTTAGAAATACGGATCAACCAGACCATTTCTTGAAAATGTGGAGGCGTGACCAACATGTTTGATCGACATCTGGCCTGCATCATCAGTGGAGAAATGGGACATTTGACATTCATTGTAGTGCAACAGAATGTTTCAGTCATCTGAGTCTAAATCAGACGAGGGAGCCGAAGCCCTGCCGTCTGACAATTATTCATTTCTATTGGTCACGTAACGGTGAGTTTTATCAATTAGCATGCACATGCAATTTAAGCTGAGGTGAGCCTTTCTGTTGTTAAAGCTACAAATGCAATGCTAAATGATGGATCTGTGGTGTTAGCGCGTGCTAAATTCCCCCCCACCACCATCAAGGCTCAATAGCCTACAAGCCGTCAACAATGTATAATTATTGCTAGAATAAAACTCCTGTTAAGCTGAAAATAGACAACGTTGACTGATACTCCACATCTACTGCCACCAGCAATCACCTGAAGCAGACGATAAACTGGCTTGAGGTGATGCTCGAACTAAAAAAAAACTTTAAACAGCTGAATACTTTGTGACTGTCTTTGATTGGATCACATAATTTAAGATATTAAACCACAACCAGGGGGCAGCTGTCTGCTCAGTTGGTAGAGTCGGCATCTCTAAAACCGGAAGGTCGAGGGTTCGATCGCCACCTCCTGCAGCAACATGTCCAATGTTTCCTTGGGCAAGACACTTAACCCTGAATTGCTCCGCCGAAGAAGCGGATTAGTTCATTCTGATGGTCTCACTACGTAGCAACCACTGCCATCAGTGTATGAATGGGTGTGAATGGGTAGGTGTGACATACGGTGTTAAAGCACTTTGAACAGTCAGAAGAATAGAAAAGCGCTAGACAAGCTCAAGTCCAAATACCATTTACCAACCAGTTCAAACCAATGCAAATGTATGTTTACAGAAATTTAAATGACAATAATTCCAATGGTTGGGAATGTTTATAGTACATTTTAGGTGCCCATTATTATGTTCATAAGACCCTAATTAATATAGCTAACACATGATGTAACGATGATACACTCTCTCTGAGTCATACTCAACAAATCCAGTTTATCACAAGACAATTTAACCACATATTCCTCTTAACAAAACTCCAACTTCTATTAATGGAGCCTTCTCTCCAGGGAGGATCGTGTTTCAAAGGTGGAGCTCGCACTTCTAAGAAGCGAGTGTTCAAGGGAAGAAAAAGAAAAAGCTCTACTCATTTCATGAGAGTAAATAAGCGAGGGGACAAAGCAATCGCACGACTATTACAAGCACAACACAGCGCCGACGCTTTGACGGTAAGACAAAAAGTTATTAGAGGGATGTCAAACAGTCTGAACCACAAGGATATATCACACCTCCTGTTTTCTCCCTCGGCACACTTCAAAGTAGATCACAAAGATGCGAGAATCAAAAAAGTAGCTCACAAAAGGTTCAGGTGAGGGGCAATTTAGCTGGAATTGTTTCAATTTCTCCCACTGGATTTGTGGGATTTAAATGGCGGACGAGATTGGCAGGTGGAAGTGAGATTTCCAGGAAATTATAGCCAGCGGGATCCGCGCAGCAAATGGGAATATAGAAGCACTTCAATCAAGGCCACCCTTTTACACCTGTAGTGTGTGTTAGCTTTAATAGCCTCCCGATACGTTCCATGCTGGGGCAAATATTACTGAGATGTATTTGCTAGTAGTAAGTGAGCATGCTATTGATGAATGCATAACGATTCTATCAAGCTTTGACACTCAATGAAGTCTTCATCAAGGCCTCATTAATGTGGGCCCTCTTTGACATGTACTGGACCCATTAGAGATGAGCACGTAGCATGTAATGAGACATGGAGGGGGCCTGGGGTGAATCAGGGGACATAAAGAAGGAGAAAATGCTGAGGTAGACCTAGGAGGATAGTCAGTTGCAAGCATATACAGAGATGGATACAGAAAGAGAAGACACGAGAGGGATAACAAATTATATGCACGATCTATATTTCTGTTTATTTTTGGCAGCATCCTCCATCAGTCAATAAGTTATTTCTGGTTGTATCCGTGTTGTGCATGCATGCAGCCCACAGTGACTTATTTTCCCATGGTTTCTGTTCTATTTTTCAATTTTATTAACCATTATATCTTGTCGTTTTTTTTCCTACCTACAAATCAATTTCAAATTATTCACATTTCAGACTCGCAGGATGTACACGATGCACATAAGACACGACTGAATATAGGAAGTACATGATGCTTCTTGATTTAACAAGGGAGGCAGAGGCAGAAGTACCTTGAACTTGCGTTTTTCTAAATGCCAGCAGGAGGAATCTCCATCGTTCCACTGTACAAATCCAGGAAGGGAAATAATCCTTACTTGGTTTCTTACCTCAGTGAACACTAGTTTTACGTTTTTTGTCCCCTCCTGCCTCCTGCCAAGTCTTTTAAGATATATCAGGCAATGCTTTGGGCTGTTGCGACCTGTGATTGACAAGCTGCCAGCATGTCTGTCAAACAGGATAGAAATGTGATAGTGTATCCAACCTGTCATCCAAGTATGGTCACTTCAAGTTCCAAGAAACAACAACTGTAGGTGTAGGTCAAAATGCAAAACTCAAGGCTTCAAGAGGGTGGTTCACAAACCAATTGGGAAGTCACAGTGTCTATGTATAAGCCTACCATTGATTGCCAATTTCACCTGTGGCTTTTATATTAGAATGTGGACAATTTGGAACATCCAACGAGGCCTTTTTCTCCTATCTTGCATGTCATATATGTCTTTGAATGTATTATATGGCAATTTCTAAGGTAATTCAGACCATTTTAATGCAAGGGCTTGCTAACCCAAGTACAAATGTTTCATCAAATCACCCCTTTCTGACACTTATGTGCAAGGGCACCAATGGAGCATCCTGGGGCCCTAGTTGGTTGTGGTTGGTTTAATAAAATACAACCAAACCGGTGTTATTTTTTGCCCTAAATGCAATATTATGTTTGGTTTAGTCATATATTGCCTTAGGTTTGGTACCAGACAATGTGGAGATGATTTACAGAAGAGTGAGGCTGGATACTGAGGTGAAGAGCCGGGTGCAGAGAGGCCTAAAGGATCATCTTTAAATTATATCAAACCAATACTAGACGACCGACCCATACCACATATAGCTCCATAGATACCAATGTCACAACCTTTCACCTCGTGTTATATCTAACCCAGAGTTCCCAGCAGCCATTGGATGATAACAGCTCCTCCTGTTGGTGTTCCACAAAGAGACGAGGGTAAGATGGACACCACACTGCGACCCTTTAACCTCTGCTGGCCAACCGACACGTAAAGTACGAGGGTGGGGGAGGGGATTAGAAAGGGGGATGAACTGTGAAGGGACAAGGGTTATCCAATCAGTTCTCAAAAGGGAGACAGGGATGCTACTGATGATTCGGGAGGAGGGGGGGGGGCGGTCTTGGATTGTCTGACCCCATTCAACTTGCTCACAAGAAAAGCAGGCCAAAACCCCTGTGCTGGACAAGGGTTGCCATGGTAACCCCTCTCCCCTTGGGTGCAAGAACAGCAGGGAATCAACTGAAAGTGTGTATCTGTGGGAATGCGTGTACACGTGTGTGTTTGGACATGTCTGGAGTTTGAAATCTGTTAAGTCATCAGTATTGTTTCGGGCCCAAGATGAACTAGTTAAGAAAGTATGCTGATCTTTTTTTTTTCTTACCCTTCCTTAAGGTTGTTTCAGGATTGGTTTCCCCAAATGCTGGTCCTCAGTAGACCAGGATACCCAGACATTCCTGCACTTACACTCTTTCAGGAGACAAACAGGATATGTTGGGTCATGACTCTACTTAAACCTGATTTATCTCTACAGGTTTATAGCTTTCTGCTGCAGCTACAACATCACCATTGTGACTCTGGTGTCAGCCGACACATTTGTTTTGTTCCTATACTGAAACAAAGGGTTCCATTCACATATTGGAATTTTAGTATTCAATTTGAAGGAGTTTAGGAATAGAAATAAATCATCATTGGTTTAAGCCATCGAAAGTAACTTCGAGCTAGAAAATTTGCATAGATTTGTGAATATAAGAATATTTCTTACCAACCAAGTAATCTGCTGTAAGACTTCAACAACAGACACATGATTATATCATCTAAATGTTCCCTTTTCAGACCCTCAAACAGGGCATGCCTTTGAGCAAAAAGCCTTCTTCAGATCTTATTCTTACTCAGCACGCTCATATATATATAAAGATTTTTAACCATTTTCTTTGATCCTCATCCAGGTTTAGCTCAGTGTCATTACAGCTGAGCTATGTCTACCTGGAGGTGAACAACTGTGAACAAACTTTGTGAATCTTGGATGCACTCTAGATTGTTAATGACTGGGCTTGTTATGCCAAGTGACTGCAAGCAACTGGAAATAAGCTGTCAGAGGTCACTGTTTGCATATTCCATCTCAGTTATTATATTCCTTTAATTTATTGAAATCAGATACCTACTTTAATGTGATGAAATTGCACCCTAAATATCTGCAGCCTGTGTAACACTATACCTTTATTGTTCGTAATTCAATAATCAGACGAGTAAGCCTTTATTTGATTTATTTTATTACCTTAGCTCTGTATGTTTGCGTGTGCCTGTTTGAGTGGCCTGATTATCAAACCGATGAGATCAATGCTCTCAGGATTAAATATGTTCTGAGAACAATGCACATGGAAAAAAAAATCGCTAATTGAATTAAAAAAAGGATTTACTGTACATAAATAATTCAGCTAAGCCTGCATGGTGCATGGATGACATTTATCCCCTCACTCTGCAAAGTATGTCCAAGCGAGCGTGTGTAAATGCTGTCTGCACATAAAACAAGCTAATGACTTTCAGGCATATCGGTTCCATGTGTAGAGCAGCCAACGAGGCTTTGATTCATTAACCTGCTAATCAGCAAACACAGTAAAGAACGACTTGTGATCTCGATACATCTACGCACGTTTATGGCATCTATGCAAGGAAGACACGTAATCATACAGACTTGTGCTTGTGTACACAAGGACTCCACACACAGCCGCTGTGAATCCCCCGCCTGCACATTATACATGCAAAAACAGCAACAGGCCTGCGTCTTCCTGTAGACCGGGGGATCAGACGTACTCATCAGTAGAGACATGTGTTGGTGACAGAGTATCTCCCTTTATCCCACGTACACACTCCCTCATCCTCTCTCATCCCCTCATAACTCACACACAGGCGCTCTGAGGCAGGCGGGCGGAGGAAAATGCTGTGTATGCAGAAAAGAAGAGCGGCGTGCACTCGGGTCAGAGCGAGTTGAAAAAGAAGGAGAGAGAGAGAGAGAGAGACGGAGAAGGATGAGAGGACCGTGTGTGTGTGTGTGTGTGTTTGTGTGCACATTTTGTAGTCTATGAATCTTCACTAAAGCTCTTTAAAATTGCCCACCAATCTTGCGTCAGGATTTAATGCCCGCTTCTCTCCAGAAGGAATAGACCAGCCAGTTAAAGTATGCTAATTCAGTGGCACTAAATACACTGCTTTAAATGTCAACCTTCCATTATTACACACACTCGGCCTGCCTCCGGACTGGTACAGAATCATAAACACATACACACACACACAGACACACACAGAACGCCAACACACACACACACATAAACACAAATCAGCCCACTGCAAGGACACAAGGAATATAAAGACTTATAGATCACAGCCACTTTAAAAAAATCAATACTTGTATGAACAAAGGACATTTGCCACAAAGGTGCATTATTAAAGCCAATTTTATCTATTTGAAGGCAGATTGATGGAGCAATAGAGGGCTACAGAATGATGAGACTGAAAGAGATGAAAAGATAACAATAAGAGTCTGAGACTGAAAGATGTAGTTCAAATCGGAGAGTTAAGAGTTTAGCTACAGCGAGCACGGTGTGGTCAGCTTGTACACACAGCCAGCCAGAAGCCTGGCACTCCTCCCCAAACAAGGGTGACAGCGCCATTAATTCTATTAACCCCATTAGTATTCCATCCTCATCGCCTGGCTTGGTCAATATACACCTCCATCACACTGCAAAGCTTCTGCCTCCCTCCTCCGTATTCAGAGGGAGAGGAGGGAGGGGTATTCAGGGATGGCTGCGTTCTAGGAGTCCAGTCAGTAGACGCTTCCTCTACACAGAGTGACCAAGCAGCTCAGTCAGACTGACTCTGTCTGTGTCTCTGACCTGACAGACACACAGTGACATGTGACACTCAAGAAGAGACGGAGGAAGTGCAGAGATGGTTACAAGCCTGCAAGTTCTTTAAAGGTCATATTGAGGAAAGTTTAGAGAGGGTTTTCTTGGGGTTTTGTACACCAGCACTTTTTGAAAGTCATGCTAATAAAAATGCTAATCATAGCAATACGTTCCTTGAAAATGGAAAATAAGGTATTCATTTTCATATAATGACAATTAAATAACCAAAGACGCTTCTATCCTCTGTTTGTCCCAGTTATTATTTATAAAGCTAATGGCGCAGTTATTTTGAAGTCAGCTATGGCGGTAACAGTAAGCTAGCATGTGCATTACAAGGACACAGGCTAAACGTGATGAAGAAAAATATTATCTCTGAAGAACTACTTGCTAGCTGCTGTTAGCTTACTTAGCTAGACATTTCTGTGAAGTGTTTTGCTTAACTTCAGGAATATATTGCCTTACTTCTTAAGCTAGTAAACTAACATTATGAATCTCCTTTGTTTAAGCAATGCCAGAGGCCATTATCACAACAACTAAAAGTCAAACTGTGGCTGTGTCAGAAACCACACATTTCCATAACATTCATACAAAGTATGATGTCACATGGATTACGCAACTTTGTGTAAGCGAGAAAACATCCTTTTTAAGTATGACACTGAAGGTCACAACTCAGACTCAAACAATCCCCCCCCACAATGCATTGCAGTCTGTCATACTATCCAATGGCGGAGCTCACCAGGCAGCTTACAGTGGTATAAATACTGAATTCACGTATATTGTTAACTTGTCTATGGTCCAACGGTCGAGCTAGCCTGCTGCTAGCTTCTTCAAAGTAGCTCGAACCGGAAACACGTGATTGATGTAAATTGACAAGGCGAGAATTTGCTTTAGTATGTTGCTAACGTCATACTAACCATAAGGTCAGCATGCAGTATATACTGTTTGAGTATGTGGTAGGCAATGCATTGGTATATAGTTTTGGACACAGCCTGTACCTAGCTAAAAGTTGTTTGCTATGTGAAGTAGCGTCAAAGAACCAATACATCACTCAATGACAGAGCCAGATTTATACTAACAGGAGGTAACTGATTAAAAGGAAAGAACAAGTTCACTAACTGTAAGAAATGGGGAACAAATTCCACCGTCTTTGAGCTTCAGCAGTCTGAGAAACCAGCTAACCGTTCTACGATTTGAGTTAACTTCATCCAGTGTGTTGTTACTGCACCTGGAGGCACATCTCAGCCAAAGCTCATTGTGGGGAAACAAAATGAGGGATTTCGCCCTTCAGAGACATTAACATTAAAAACACAGTCTGTTTAAGGCCAAATGAGACTGCTGAGGCCTCACATAAACTTCAACTGAACTCAGAGCCAATTTGCACATAACAAGGACTGTGAATTTTGTTCTGTATTTCTTAAAAAGTTTAGTTGCTCTTTAAAGGTTTCAAGGCCACTACAGAGAGGAAAGGATGATAACAGTGACTCATAACTCCTTCAACAAAACGGAATATCACATGCTAGTGTATTATAAAAGGAACTGAAATGAAAGCTATTCAAACCTGTCCTTGAATTCAACAGACTCGGGGAAATTCTTGTGAAATGTGGGGACATTAAATGTGCCATTATCCTGTTATTCTGTGGAAACTGTTCACAGCAAGTACAAATTCTGATTAAGTGAAGCAGAGTGTGAAGTAACACTGGGGGACAACAGGCGATTAAATGAAGTGAAACGTACTTGTTGTTTCTAAATATAACAACGGTCTTGCAGCGCCACAAAACCTGTCATGGCTTCAGCTGTGATAAAGACTCAATTTTAAAGCATATATAGTTCTAAAGCACATTTATATAGATAGATTTAAAGATGTTTTAAAGATAGTTAGAAAAAGAAATATGAAAATGCTTAAGACACTGTCTTTTCTTGCTTTCAGTTCGGTCTTGCATTTATGCTTCCATGTTGGCAAACATCAGTGGAAGCATTTCAAAATGACTTGAGGTATGCGACAGCCTAAAGACAGCCCTCTCCTCCCATCTTGATCCCCTCTTCCTCCCCATCCGCCTCCAGCTCAGGGTGGGTGAGCGAGGCTGCCGACAGACACTATAGCGTACCAAGTATGTAGGACAGCGCCATTAGGGCATTAGTGCCGGTCAGCAGCCAGCCCGTCTGTGTGTGTGTGTGTGTGTGATTGTGTGTAGTGAAGAAATTGGGGATGTGCAATAACATCCCGGGGGGGAGAATGGGAGACACAATCTGATGCTGGGTTTTTGATTGGTGCATATTCTAAGGATCCTGGAATTAGACAGGAAGCTAGCAAGGTGCCCCCCAACTTATCAGTCGCTGCACCTTGGGGTGTGTTAGCACGCATCCTTGCAAGACTTTAATGCGGGTGTGAGTTTGCCGCAGCATGCATAGAGCCATGTGTGTGTTAATGGGTGTCTATGCTTATATTTCGGGAAGGCGTATAACCGCAAGGAATTAAACTAACAACCCCCACCCCTTTTTCTCTCCTGCAATGCTACCACACACACACACACACACACACACACACACACACACACACACACACACACACACACACACACACACACACACACACACACACACACACACACACACACACACACACACACACACAGCTCTAGCCTGGAGCTGCAGTAAGAGTGAAAGTATAAAGACTTGTGACAGCTCTTCCTCTCCCTCTCCTCAACATATATATACAGTGCAGCTTCAGCACTGAGGGGGCTATCTCTCTGCTGTGTCTGGAGCCCCGGAGAGCCAGCGAGCGACCATGATCTTTCCTGCTGTCTGGCCTGACTGAATCATGCCCATATTACCTGAGGGATTAGCTATTTCCTCCTCGTATAAATCCACTTTTGTGAGGTAATGTCTAGCATTAGCAGCGGGGGCCACGGAGGGTTTTTTGTTACACTCCAAAAATCTTCTGCCAAAAAACAAAAAAAAAAAAGCCTACAAGACTATAGCGTGTAAATCCAAAAAGGAAGCATGTTACAGTATACTGCCATTTTCTCTCTTGCTCTCGCGCTCTGGCCAGATTTAAGAATGAGATCATTCTGCGAGGAGGGAAACGTTCATCTACTTTCACGCATTTACACTTTGAAATTCAAAATTTCAAGGCTGGAGGTAATTGATACCTTGATTTGAATTTCCACGCAACATGAGCTAAGCCGGGAGATCAGGTACGTGTCCTTTCTTTTTTTTTTTTTTTTTGTCTTACATTCGTGAAGAAATAAGCTGCAAGGCCCACATCAAACAATAACCGCTTTCTCCATTTCCTATTTTTCATGAGCTGACCACAGACTCCGGCCAGACGGCTCCATGTTTTTGGTAGCTCGGTCCATTTCCGCAAGTACACTCTTTGGCTTTGGGTTGATCCCACAACTGGCCTCTCTGTCTCTTTCTGGAAAAATACACCTCTTTATTCTCTCCTTTCTCTGCCCTCCTTGTTCTTCTTACTGTAAAAACCACACTCATGTTTGGGTCAACACAAACCTCCCCGCTTGTTTTTATGTCTTTGAAGGGTGGGCGGGTGGGAGGGTGGGGGGATGGAATAGTGGAGGCCTTGTGGGAAGGAGTCATAGCACATTGATATAATGTGTCTACAATCCCCCCCCCCTTATGACCGCTGCTTACACTCTCTTTGTTCCCCAACAACAAGAGGCCAAAATAACTGCGTCCATATGTTGGGAGTAACCAAGAGGAGAATGAAGAGGAGGACAGAGGAGGAGGGAGGAGGAGAAATGGGGTGTTTGGTTTGCTAACGGTTTTTGGCAGACCCAGGGAGGTATTTTCTTAGAGGGGGCAAACAGTGGATACCCCCCTGAGACACACACACACACAGACACACACACACACACCCTCCCTGCAGGGACTGTTTAAAAGAAAAGGTCATAGTGCATTCAAAATGAACCACGGGGACCACAGATCTGCACTTGATTCACTGTCCCTACCCCGTGTGAAGTGTTAGAGAAGAGACAGAGAGACGGAAAACTGCAGATGGTGAGAGGAAGTAGCATCACACACTGTCAACATCTTCACACTCCCGACTCGTCAAGTATGGCAGCTTTGTCTGAGGTCCTAAGCTTCAAAATATGACAGATCTAGATAGAGTCAGTTTGGAACGTGCAGGACTACATGGGGAGGAGTGCAAAAATCAACATGTTACGTCCTGTACGAGGCATTGTCATTCCCCACTCTCTCTCTCCCTGATGGTCATATCTCTTAAATCAAGGCAGAAAAAGCCCCAAAATTAACATGCATGATGGTAGGGGTAAGAAAGTAGAAACATATGCATGCTTGTCATGCTATAACAAATCCAATGCACCAAATATGAGGTTATTTATGTACATATTAGGTTTGTTGCAAAACCAGAATTTTAAACTTAGATATGATAAAGTCAAATGATATTGATAGCTCTTTTGAGGTCTGAGGTACCCAATGTTTGGTAATTTCTTGTTTTTAAACAACCAAGTCTAGTCTTGCTTTTTTGCTCTTGGCAGCTTTTAGTTAAAAAATACAAGTAAAGTCCTGAGAAGTTACATATTTGGGGCAATTTTGCCTTTATTGAATAGAAAAAGAGTCAAAGAGAGACAGGAAACGCTGGGAGGAGAGACTGGGGGATGACATGCAGCAAAGAGAGACAGTAGCCTCTGTACTGTACATGGTACGCGCGTTATAACCGCTAGGTTATCTGTCGCCCAAGCTTTATACTTTTGATGCTGGCTCAGTGGTGGAATGATTTAGCCCCATCAGGGTTTTTATGTTTGACCATACCATCTCCCCCAACTGCCGACCCAAGCAGACTCACGTCCTCTTTGTACTATGTCACCTAACTTCCACTCCTCTAAAAAGAACCAGCAAACTAGAGCAAAGGGTCAAACAATGACACCAATGGGGGTACCCTTAAGCCTCATAAGTAGCATTTGGCCACTGACCAAGCTGCTGTTTTTGACGACTTGGGAGTGAGGACATGCTGTTACTGTTGTGGTACAAAATATGAGCCACAGAAAACAGTGTCAGGATCAGTTTCAGCTGGGAACAGAATATCCCACCGTAGCAGAGAGGAAAAACAGTCTGGCGTCTGTGCTGAGTTTCTGAACAGCTGGAAGTTTTAGCACCAAGTACATAAACTCGATTAAGGTTTAGACTTTCACTATGTAAACAGTGAAGTAGCGGTCAGTTAAGTTTGGTTATTTTACCAAGCAAAGAGAGAACGAGGTTTTTGTTAATGATATAACTCGTATGGTGTCCCAGGAGGCTCAGTTGTATGTTTATGTATGGGGGAGTCCTGGGTGTTAATGCAGAGCGGCAGATGTCATATGTTTTTACATGTAGGTGTAAAGCCACAAAGGGTAGAGTGGCGGAGGCATGGGGGGGTTGCTTGAGGTCAAAGATCACCTAATCCGTTCATAAGCTAAGTCACATGAAAAGGAAACGGGAGTGTGTTGGACGGTCTAAAGGAAATATTAACACTCCTGCCCTGGTATCATGAACTATTTCCTGGTGGATATGACGTTAATCCCTCAGATTTAGCCAACAGTGTGTCTTAAACCAGATTACCTCATGATAATCCACTAAAAACCACCGTTAAGATTTCAGTTTGGTGTCTCGCCATAATAGTTTTATGACATTGACCAATCCTGTGAGTCCATATTAATACCAGAGTCTGATCAGCAGAATATATACGTGGATTCTAGACATCAACAAAGCCCGGATCACCTACTGTAATCCTCTGGGTGCAGCACAATGGGGAATCATAATCTCAGTTCCTTACAAAGGCATGGAGCTAGTGCTAAGCAGATGACGAGTGTGTGTGTGTGTGTGTGTGTGTGTGTGTGTGTGTGTGTGTGTGTGTGTGTGTGTGCGTGCGTGCTTGCATGTGCATATGTGCATGTGTGTGCGCATGGGGGAATTTTTCATACATGCATAAATGGTTTTCAGTCTCTTGGGTGTCTCTCGGTCTGTGCCCCTCCACTGAACACATGTGTGGGGCCAGACAGCGTTATGGCGGGGGGGGGGGGGGGGGGGGGTGTTTAGGGGATGCGAGTGAGGAATGCGGGGTCCTGAGGGCAATGACGGTGGATCGACCGAGGTGAACAGACAGGCAGCGATATGGAAAGACAGGAAAATCCCCCCCCCTACCCAGAGCTCACCCCATATGACCCTCTTCATACACCTCATCCTCGTCTGCCTCACACTTTCCATTTATTTCTCCTGACCGTTCTTGTGATGCTTGGGTTATGCCAGCCGAAAGGCAAATGACTATAAATGGTGCATTCCTTTGCCATCTGAATATGTGTGTGTATGTTTAAGAGCATGTCTACCTGTACATTTAATACATTTTCCTGGCATAAGAACACTAAAAAAACTGCCTGGAAAGAACAATTATTGACTTGCTGTTGCCAAATATTATACTAACAGAAGAAGGCAGCAGACTATTGTCGGAGATTGTGAAAAGAAGTTAAAGGATCAAGCATGATATGAGGTGAAATTGACCCCAATTGTGAGTTTTCCTGTCAGCCACCAGCTATTCTCAGATAAATTGATGTCAATTTGTTGCTAAAAAGCAAAAAGTAACTAGGAGTTGAGATGTTATACTTAATATTGCCATCAAGTATTCACCAATATTGTCTCACCTCATAGGTACAGGGCTGGATCCAATTCTAACTGTACTTATCTGAGGCTTTCATGCTGCAGTAAAAATTGGAGGATGGAGAAGAAAGGGGGTGAGGAAGGGTTGGAAGGAGGGTCACACATGAGGAGTTGTGTAAAGGCCTGCCGTCCCTACTTCCTGCCAGAGATCGCTCTGAAGGGAGCCCCCTCCATAATTCAATAACAATAATCCCCAATGAAGGCCCAATAAAGCAGGCTGCTGTGGGGCGGAACTAACTGGCCGTGCGCCTCCTCCTCTGAAACCATCCGTCCATCACTGATTGGGGGGAGAGGCCCCGGATGGCAAAATGGGGGGTAGCAGAGTGGGGGGTTTTCAGGGGAACAGGCACAGCTGACGTGCAGCCTGCAGCCAGCAGACAGACAGAAACAGGGATCCCTGTCTTTCCCCTCCTTCCCTCCTGTCGATCCCTGAGCCCACCTCACTCGAGTCCCCCCCACCCCCCCCTCAACCAGCAGGAGACGGGATCCGAGCAGTGCAGCTGCCTCCCATGGTTCCCTGGATGACTGAGCGGCCATGACCGCAAGCCTGGCCTCCAACCCACAACTCAGACACACAAAATCCGTCATACACACACTTGCACAGACAATTGACACCTAAACAGAGCGTGGTATTAGAGGAGCCGCGTCTCAGCAGAGGTCAGCTATCGATCATGTTTCGGTCAAATCAATCACCTGGCCTTTAATGTGGCGTGACATCGCATTGACCTCTGGAATCCATAACATTATTATTTATAACGTTCATGTTCCACCATTCAAGGACCCTCCCCCTTATAGGCCTTTTACAGTCCACCAAATGTGACCAAAACAAAGTGGTTAAAAAGATTGGCCTTATATAGATTTATGTCACATAAGGTTACAAAACATGTTAAAAATAATTTGAGTGGAGTGTACCACGTCTATAGGCATGTGCTCGTTTGTGTGTTCACTCTTTCCATGATTCTGCATGCTTATGATTTCATTTATCCTGGCTTATTGTTGCATGAAGTTGATCAGAGCCGCTGCCTGCTGCATGTGATTCACTGTATTGTTTCGCTCTCCGTTCGGTTGCTCGGTCAACCAGCGTCTGGGGAAAACCGCCACAGTTACTCAACTACGACGACACAAACAATACAGTAAGTGGCTTAGATGAGGCCAAATTATCTGTAATGCCTTCATAAGGCCCCGAGATGCAACACAGCAGACAACAAACAGTAACTACGGTTTAAGAATGTTCTAATTAAAGTTAATGAAAGCATAGGACTGTCTCATCTGGGTTCGTCTTTGATCTTGCAGAGGCGGCTAATTTGTTCTTTCAGGCACTATTTTCATTCACGTGGTTGTGTGTGTGTGTGTGTGTGTGTGTGTGTGTGTGTGTGTGTGTTTGTGTGTGTAGTAAGACGCACAGTACACTGGGAAATGTGTTACTTATTTAGCTCAAACTACTCCTTGCTTTAGAGATGTCGTTTTTACGACCAAATTTACTGAGAGCCCAGTCGCAGAGTTCCTGTAAATTGAATGTAAAACCTGCAGGAAGTGTGTGCGTCTCTTGGATTTGGTTCTGTTAAGTTTATTGGATGACATCACATATCAGGATGAAGCATATTAAGTTGGTTATTTAAAAATCCAACTTTGTCACAAGTTATTTGTTCCAATCATCTTACATCCTTGGACATCTGTCTTTCATAAATTAAGCAAGTGCTTTGGTATTTGACTCTGACAGCCTGTGGTTTTCTTTTTAGAAACAAGGCATCATTTTTAATGTCCAATATATTTCAAAATTCATGTGCTGGAATATAAACTTCAGTCCCTTAGGCCACAAAACTGATGTAGACTACATATATGGTACTTCAGATCTTTTCTGTGTTTTGGTGTACTGTATGTTTGCATTTACAGCCATACATTTGCATGTATGTGTTTGCACATGCATGCCTTTTTTCCAGTGTGTGCCTGTTGACGGTTGAGAGCTGTGCTGTGAGGGGTCTCCGAGAGGCCTGACAGATCTGTGACAGAGTGTGCCTGAGGAGAGAGGCCTCCATGTTAATCCACTCTCATACAAGTTAACTACACTTAAATAGTCCCATGCTGAGCAACCATAAAACATCCTGGTACGCTCCGACACGGCCCCCAAAAACCCTCATGAGAGCCCCCCAAAATGAGCCTGCCACAGCCAAAATCGACCTCTTCATCACATAATGCCACAAGAATTTGCAAACACAGGCATGCCTGCTAGCTAGCAAACACGCATGCACCCGCAATCACTTACACACAGCGAAAGTCAAAGCAAGGCTGTCATTAAGCCGGCAGACGGGGAGGCTGAAAATACAAGCAGACACAGAGCTAACAAAGCAGTATGGGAGAGAAAAAGACGGCTTACTTAAGCTGTCTGAAATAAGCCGTTGTTCTAATAATGGGGAGGCCATGAGACTAAGACTGTGTGAAAAATAGACACAGCGTGCAGTGATTGTGTTTTTGTTTTGCCTTGAAAGCTTAGAAAAAATGACCCTTCCCTCTTCAGAAAAGCGTTTATCCAGAGATCCGGTCCAGTTAAAGCAGTTTCTGTAGGCGCAGAAAGCTAAATCAGGGGGATCTCTGTGATTGGTCACAGCTGGCAAATGCATGGCCAGGACATCTCCTTTCCAGTGGATTTTACAGCGAGAGGATAAAAGTGCAAGGTGCTGGCCAAATGGGCACCCCATTTGGCACCCAAATCCGCTCCGCTTAAACACATTCCCTTGCCAGGAGTAAAAGAGAAGCCGAAACATCTTCATTCAGCTCCCTGAGCAGGGTTTTAGTGCCGCTTCATTACTTTCTTAGGGTAAATATTAAGAACTGGAGAGCCAACACTGATTCATTTCTTTTAACCGCACAGCAGGGTCAAAAGAAGGTAACTGACTGAAATACTTCTTAAACAAAACTGACGCCTCCTGAGATTGCTTTTAGCCACAGTCATCCTGTGTGTTTCATATTCCCATGATCCTCCACAAACTCTGAGCCAGAGCGCACCGGACTGATGTTGACACGGAGAGAAGGGGAAGGCAGTGTTTACTTTGAGGGGCTGAGTATGCGCTGTCTAATCTGCTTCTTGTGGGAACCTGTAATGCCGTCTGATACCTGTTAAAAGTGCAGACACGCAGAGGCTTCTGCGCTATGCCCCGCGGTCATGACTCCGAATGGCTCTTCCAGCAGCAGTACAATAACTCATTATGAGTCACAGACAGTCTAACGTCTAACCCGCTACATTAGTGCTGTAAACACAGGATATGATGGTTGTGGTGGAGCAGCACACACATATAAACACACATAAGCACGTATTTACTCGCGCACAGTCAATTAGTGAGAGGAAGACAAAGGGGGAACGAACTGTAAGAACAGGCCTTAGGCAGTGTTTAGTCAGGCAGGGACCGTGCTGACCAAGACTACAGCCACCAAATAACTGACAAAGCAGACTCAAGACCGTGCACTAACAGGAAAGATGACAAATAATCCCCGGGCCTGACATGATTTTTTCAGTTGAATCAATTCTGGCTGTTAAAATATAAATGATTTGCTCCATTTTATTTAATTTAAGCAACAAACCCTTCAGGACACTAACATTAGTGATATGTCAAGTTGACCACTTTCAAGTGTTTCAAATGAGGGTAGCCTAATGGATTTTTTTTTACAATAGAAATCAAATGGCTAAAATAATTTAGCTAGCTTGTGAGCTACATAACCCCAGCCTAAAAAACGCTCCTGATGACCTGTGTCTGTTGAAGAGACTGTAAGAAACTCAAATGTTTAACCCAAAAGTTCTTTTTAGTTTTCTTTATCAGTTTTTATGAATTGATAAACATTGAAGAACCGTCTAAAAAGAAGGTAGCCATCTACAAACAAGCTAGCTGCAGCTTGGCTCACAGGTCCTCCTTACATCACTGTTTTTATTGAAGACTGTGAGGAACTCAATTTTTTTACTTGAAACTGCTTTATTCTGTTTTTTTTTTCCAGTTATATCAGTCGATAAACACCAAAGGAGATCCAGCCTAAACACAAGCTAAGCGCAAACAAGCTAGCAGCAGCGCAGCCTGCTCAGCTCCTCAGCAAAAGAAACAAGAATGTTTATCAATGATGGTTTTTAGGTTTTCATTAATAGGTCTGTATGTTTTTTGAACAGAGGAGAAACTCTCTCATTAATCATCATCACTGAAGGGTAATTTTGAGACCAAGTTTGTAAAATCTAGGCCTTCAATGCTAATGCACCTGTGCTGTAATGTGCACACGTGACGTAGCTTACGAAACAAGCTGTGTTTAGCCTATTCAGCTGGCAAAATGCAAGCACAACACAGTGTTTTTGTACGCGGCAGCACTTAGCAATGCAGTCCACACATGTTAATGAAAGAGGCTTTCTATGTAGTTTTACTGCAGTGTGCTGTATTTAAAAGTCCTCATCCCTCAACACTTCCTTTTTGTCTATAAGCCTCTTTCAGGCCTTATCAATAAGAAAACATGGCCAGAACAAAGGCTTTGGGATGTGCCTGGGCCTGGGGCCTTACACTAGCCTGACTGGACAAACTGTGCTCACACGCCCACTAAACAAACACACTTCAATCTTGCTGGTGTTCATGTCAGTCAGCAGCAGCAGAGAGCTGAATGCAGCCACCACAATAAGTAGGCCTTGCTGATGTTTTAATTACATCTCTGCTATTTGCAATTCATTTAGCTGCTGATACTCCCGCGGCCTCCCTTCTTCAATCCCTCCGTCCCCTAATGAAGAAGAGCGAGAAGACAAAGTATTACGTTGAGTCTGTCCCAGATCAACATCACACAACAGCCCTCCAATCAACCAAAAGAAGAGGCATAATGAAGATGCGAGTTTGTGCAACACAGTGCACAGGTGTGTGTACGCAGGTGTGTGTGTTCACTAATGTGTGTTTGTCTATTTAGACGGCATGGAAGGCACATTTCAACAGCCTGTGCACTGAACAATAGGGCCAATCAGTCTCCTGGATCAGGCCTGATTAAAAGATGAGCTCACTCTAGGTGAACATGTAGCAGTGATATCTCACCAAGAGTGCAATGAATCGCAGCCGAGAAGAAGAAGAAGAAGCCATTTTCCAAAACAGTCTGAGTGTTCCATCTTGATAGCCTTGAAAGGGATGAGCGGAATGGAAAACAGTGTAAAATGGTGCTATTGTCGTTAGCCTCTGTGGAGTGAATAGAGAGAAAGATTGTGAAGCAGGCTAATGAGCTAGTTAAGGTGGCAATAAATGTCATTCCTCCTCTGGCATGCCTCAGGCTGCAGTACCGCTACAGGCCATTACCTGGACAGGGAGGCAGAAAGCCTGTGTCAGCGCTTATTGTAGTGCCTGGCATTCACTCACACAGGAAAAGAGAGCGAGAGTCGCATATATACTGTAACACCACAACCCCTCTATATAACATGCATTACATTAAAAGCTTAAGTGGATCATGTTGAGGGGAAAAGCGCAAGCAGAGGAGACATAGTCTTTAGTCGTTTTTAATCTTCTTTCCATTGACAGAAAGTGTAATGAGTAGAGAGCTTTTCTGGCTGCTTTCCACTCAGGTGTTGACCGCGCTGCGCTGCCTTGTTAGCTGCTTCGTCGGTTCGTTTGACCTTTAGTAATTTATTCTCAAGTCCATCTGGAAGGATTGGATTTCCAAATTGGATCACTGTGAGTTTCCTGAAGAGTGGGCAAGGACAAATTCTGAAGGTGTTCGAAGTTTTGTCACGAAGGGACGGCAGATAATTGTTTCTGAAGCGCCTTTGTGTCACTATTACGTAACTTATGCAATTGAAAATACATTTGAGTGCAAAACTATTCACACTGCAATTAATTACATTTCTTTTCAAGTTGAATACATTTGTTAATAAAAACGGTTTCATGCAGAAAAAAAACTTTGTTTTCAATGTAAAAAATGTTGATTAAAAAATCCCAAACTTTTGCTCTTGAATAAAAAAACATCTGCACTCTTCTGCTGTTGAGCTAAATTGAATGGGTTGAAAGATGGGAGACACATCTGTCTTGGTCTGTCTAATCAAAGTAGCACAATGAAAACATCAATGGCAACATTTTGGATTCAAAAGACTTGGAAACCAAAGTTTTGAGATTCAAAAGCAAAATGAAGATTTACAATCAATAATAATAATAATAATAGCTGTTTTATGAAAAAATGAACTTTTTGTTTGTGGTTTTTCAAACCACTTTTGATAGCACTGTTGAAAGTCAATTCAGTCATTTATGTCCTCCATTTGGATGCATAATAAAGAAACAAAGGTTACCTTATAACAGCAGGACAAAATATGTTTGTATTTGCTGAATCAACCCGATTAACTGAATTTAAGTCAGTGTCTTTTAAAGTCACATAGACTGCCACAAACACAAACTCTGCACTGGAAAATGTTTATTTTAAACCTAGAAAGTGATTTTCAACCAGATGTCACAGACAATCATGGCTTATTTGAAGGAGGAAAAAAACTGAAGGCAAAATGACAGTGTATAAATATCTGAATGTTCCTATGTTATCCAAAGCGACAGCAGCTCCTAAACCTACAACACAGACAATACCTTCTTTTCTTCAAGCCGACCCCGGTGCTTGAAAATAAACACAATATGAAACAGCGGCCCTTGTGGGTGTGAATATGCCAACACTGTCAGTGTGTCAGGAGCCATGTTTACTTTAATCTGCTGATGTTTCAGTCAAAACCGTCCCTTTACACGGAGGAGACAGTTGGGCTCGTCGGTGGTCTCTTCAGTGGATTCTCTCACTCTGCCTGCCAGATGTGTGTGTGCTACGTTCACCTTGGCTGGAAGTGTAAGTCAGAAAAGCCATAAGAAGATTTAAAATCAAATGCACACACATTCCACACACTTTCACACCTTGAACCCAAGAGGACCACTTATTCAGCTTTTGTATAGGAAGGGGGAGCACCCCCTGCACCCCCTTTAATCTCTGAGGGACTCAAACAAATAAACTTTCTTTGGTTTTTAAATAAAGCCTGGAGCTCCTTTTGATTTAAATACACTCTGGCTCTGCTTCCCTACTGGTTTCAATAGACCTCTGGGTCCAGTGTATGGAGCCGGGCTGCTGCCCATATGGTCCCCACTGGATTAGGCTAAGAGGGCCCGGACACATAATGGTGAGGCCTGGGGAACCATTAGAAACCTATTAATTGTAAAGTTTGAAGACCCCTACGGCAATGATATGCTAATATTTCTGAGCACTGGAGATGGACTGCGGACTGAAAGGCAGCCAGACGTAAGAGGAGGAACACACTGAGTGAGGAAGAAAAATGAGAAAATGGTGAAAAGAGAATCTCCAGACTGCTCCGGGTCGCTGTAACTCCCCTAACATCCTTGTGTCTGCCAGACACACTCGCATAACTCTGGGTGAGAGGGAGTAGTGGAGAATAAAGAAAAAAAAAAGAGGGGAGAGCAGAGAGGATAGAGAAAATGCAGGCGGAGGAAGACAAAGAGGTCAGTGTAGTGGAAAACATGGAGTCTGACATTAAAGTGATGCAGTTCAACTTACTCGCTTTAGCACCAGAAATGCATGGTTGAAAGATCTACACGCACAGGGAGAGAAGGACAGGCGGAGAGAGAGAGAGAGAGGAAAGTGAGAAAAACAAAAGAGCAACAGGAAGGCAATGGGAAGTGAATAAAGATTTGCCATCTGCATATCTTTCCATCTCACAATATCACAAAAAAACATTTGATGGCTTTTTTAAATCTGGCAGGGTAGCATTGCAAAAAAGAGATCCTGTTTTTTCACGGCATTAGACTCGCCACATTACCAGATTTTTAAACTTTGATGCAATTCTGCGAAATCAAACGATATTCATACTTGTTTTGAAAACCACAAAAACACACGCAATAGGCAACCGATATTGGGTGATTTCTGGTTTTTGAAGTCTGTGTAAAGCAAAAAAAATATTTAGTTTAAGTTTGGTATACAACAGAAGACTGTGCAATTAAAAAGTATACTTTGACAACCTTACTCTGCTTTATCAGATGTTCCAAGACAACTTATTTCACAGTTGGTCATAAGGAAATTCTCATTTACATTCATTGTGTTGTGTGGCTAAAATTAGCAGCGCTAGCACCGCCAGCTCTCAGTCCTCATTGCAGCTTATCATCCACATGCCTGTGCTTGATATGTGGCTCCGCTTTGCGCTGGCCAAAGTCTCACCTGACACAGACCTACATGCATTATTATCTCAATTTTCTACATTAAAGTAGGGCCACATGCACTGCTTCCACGAGATACTATCCGTCACTGTGCTTGTTTACATCCAGGTAGTAGAAAATAGAGAGTAGGATCCTTTACTGGCGCAACAGCCGGTCTATGGCTTTAGCCCGTTGGTTGTCAAAAAATATGTATTAATACTTAATTTACGAGATGAGGGATTCTGCATGGGGTGAGAACTGTGTAGTCGACTAAACGATCACATCCCTGCTCTGGATGGGAGGAAACATTAGACAGGCTATGTCCCAACCAAGCAGATTAACAAAGGGCCGGCCAAGAGAACCAGAACACAGATTTGGGATGCATCACCCGACAACTTTTAGCCTTTTCATTAGCAATTACTCACAGTATACATTTCAATGCATAACCCCCTTCAATGGAGCTGACGCTGCCCTGGCTCTGAAAAGGACTTTGGCTAATCTGAGAGTTGCCACTGTACCAGCAGCTTACACAGAGTGTTTCCAGCCGAGCAGAGTCGCTGTGTGTGAGGGAGCTGTTTACATCCAGCTCTCAAGCGCGAAGCCGGGGCTACTTGTTATTCATGGAAAGCCACTAGGATATAATTCGGATGTCATTATTTCAATGTGTAGTGTACATGTCACATTACAGCAGGAGAAATCAACACATCAGCATCAATAACCAGCGTAGCCACAATAAAGGAAGTGGTGCAGGAGCAGCAACAAAGGCCAGGCGGTGTTGCATGTGCAGATATTAAGTGTAATGAGTCCTTCCTCTATGAGCATACAGGATGCTGATGAAGGGAAAGGAGACTGGACTTGTCATTTCCCTGTCGGGCCCTCGGGAGCCAGGTGTCCCTCTTTAATGGAGGCATGTGGAGTCTAACGTAGGTTAATGAGCTATACAGGCCCCAGAGGAGACGAGCATTATAGGCTATATGAGATCCCCTCTCATCCCTTCATCCCTCCATTTGTGTCAGACCCTGGGAGAGAAAAAAAAAAGAGGAAGGAACAAAGGAAGAGTGTGGTGGAATGGAAGAGAGAACAGAGAGCGAAAGGAATCGAAAAAAGACGAACCAAAGCCAGTGAGAAACGCAGGTCTGCCAGCTTTTTAAAACAATTAAGGCCTGGATGAGATTCACTACCAAAGGTTCCACTGCCAAGCAAAGGCCCAAATGTGGAAGCGTAGGGGAAGCTCAGTGAGAGCGAGCTTAATCTGAAACAGATTCTGTAGGACAACAAACCAAACCACACACACACAGACACACACACACACACAGACACACAGGAAAGTCGACACTTTACGTATTAAAGCTCGGCAGGGAAGGAAAAAAGCCTTTGGAAACATCAAATTGTAATGAGGAACAGGCTCTCTGAGTGCGTAAGGCAAAGAAAAGACGGAAGAGACCAAGAGACGGAAAGATGTAATGATGACGGAGGAAAGAGAGCTTTAGATATAACGTGAGCCCAAACTGCAGATGTCCTTTGAGCCGTGTTTTTTTTTTAGAGTGTTTGTTGTGGAGTTGTACTGTATGGCTTTACTGCGTTCCTCTTTTTTTTTTCCCGTCTCGCTCTAAGATGTGGCTTAGTCTATTGTTTGGCTGTCTGCGGCTGCGTCGTGGCATAAGCTATGAACCGAGCATGAGCAACCATCTGAGAATGCTGTGTCCCTGTCCCCCAAACATGAACGAGTTCTGTGCTTTGCAAGAGAAATTTTGGTAAGAGATACATAGAGAGAGAGAGGTGCAGCCGAGAGGGGACGGAGGGAGGAAAGAAATGGAAGGGAAAGGATAAAGATGCAGGATGAGAGGATGAGTGGGTGAGGGGGAAATAGAGGTGAGAGGAGATAAAAGCTGCAAGACGGGCAGCAGTATAGAGAGAAGGAAGGTTCCCAGTTTTGAGCCCGGGGGAGCAGAGAGCGTAATAAAGGTTTGTGTCCCAGCACTGCCGATGAAGAGGCAGCATCACATTCCAGTCCTGATCCTGTAAAAACCCTGTCCGTTACTGCGGATCTGATATGGAAATAAGAGGCCAGATTGGGGCTTCCACCAGCCTTATAAGGGATTGCAGCCTGGCCTGGATGGATCACGGGTGAGGTGCCACGAAGAATGAGAAGGAGAGAGAGAGAGAGAGAGAGAGAGAGAGAGAGAGGGAACAGCAACAAGGGGAATAGACATTTGAAGAAAAACAACAAGGGCAAAGATGCTGAAGAGTGGATATGCAAGTGGAGAGAGAGGAAGAGATGAAGAGAATAGTCTTAGACAGCGGAGTGTGAGCAAAGAGCGAAAGAGAAAAGAAATGGAGATCCAAACCAAAGTGCTGCCTCTCTGATGATATTCTTGTTTTTCTCTCTGTGTGATGTTGTTTCAGTGATCTCTGCTCTTTGAGGGGTGGATTCATCAAGGCCCCGAGAACAGAAACAATTTCCTTCTCGTCACACAATAGTAAACTTAACAATAGAACCAAGCACAGCTCGATTTGTACAATTCATCCTGCTTACTATTGTATCAGACTTGAGTCCCATAGGTACGTTTTTATTGTCGGATTTCTCTCTATACTGCCAGAAAGAATAACATCGCCCTTGAGAAGGAGTGCAGGCGCAGAAAGGCAAAACTCCTGAACAAAAGGACAGATGTTTACAGTGCTAAAAGCCCCGTGCTGCATTGATAGCGATGAATTCAGTAAAAATCCATCTACTGTGATCGTCTCATTCCCGACTAAAGCAAGACAACAACTGTGTTTTGGTGTGTGTGTGTGTGTATCCCTTTGCACTGCACTCTGTTTAACACTAACAGCGTTTCCCAGTCAAGATGTTCAGACAGTGGGAGCCGACGACCTGCTGAGAAACCTGATCAGCCACACTAATCTGATCAGCAGCACTGTGTTCAAGTGTGTCTTATTTAAAGAAGACAGCACTCCCAGTATGGTGTAACCCAAACACAGTCCTATCCCCTTTCAGCCGAGGATCCCGGGGAGCCGACACAGTCATCTGATCTCAAACACCTTCCAATCCTTCCGATTGGATCCAACCAAACCCCCTCCCCCCACCCCCTAATCCAGCTCCCAGCCCAAACACAGCACACATACCTGCACCGAAATGTTCCCCCCCAAAGCCGCAACAATCTGGGCTTATTAGCGTGAAAAACCCATGACACAAGTGTTTCTCGTTTCCTAATCAGTTGGAAGCCAAAAAGTGCCCCTCCTCGCCTCCCCAGTGTATGTGCGTGTGTGTGCATGCATTTGTGTGTGATGAAACACTCTTGAAATAGAGTGAAACGCGTACTGTCTTTTGAATGTATGATCAAGGGAGTTTTCAAACACCTCCTTCATACAAATAAGTGAGAAAAATGTTGATACGCAGCACAACAAAGACAAATTCGGCCTATGTGTATATATTGTTAAACCAACCAGTTCTCACTCCCAAGTATCAAAAGAGAAGACAGTTTGGTCAGTGGCCCAACCCGTTGAAAAATGATTCTGTAGGTACCCCAGTATTACGTCATTTTGGATGGCGAATAAATTGTCAAACAAACATGGGACATTCAGCCAAAAGACTTTAAGTTTAAATAGTCAAAGTTGACTTCTCATAAGAAGAAGTGCAACCAAGTTGGGAGATGTATGTACGTTAGTTACGTAACATTGTTAAGCCAGCAAGGCAAATTCAGAAAAGGCAGCTTGGTCTGCCACCAATTCGCCAAAGAATGATACTGTAGGTACCTCTATAGTGTGTTTTCTAGATGGTGTAATGAAACACATTGTTTTGATGTTGCGCTGAAGTCAGATGACATAGTAAATGGATGGGTCAGACAAACAGGACTTCAGCCAAGAGATGGGTTCCAATCAAAAGTTACAGAGACATAACCTAGAGTATGTATGATATGTACATGATGGATGATTGTATGTCATTAACACAACTTTGTATGTCATTAACACAACAAAAAAAGTAGCTTGGGTGCCCAAAGTTAACAAGACTGCAATTGTTGAGCCATGTACACCACATCCTAATGACTTTTGTACCTCAAGAAACTCATCAAATGTAAAACGATCGTCATCAGGCTTGACTTTAAAATTCTAACTAGATGAAGCCTTTTACATTTGTTGGCTTGAGGGCTATATCTCAAAGGTTTAAGTAACCACATAGGGCTGGGAATCAAGATTCCATTCGATTTCAATTCTTGGGGTTACAATTCGATTCAGAATCTATTTTGGACTCAAAACAATTCTGGATTCTTAAGTCTATTTAGGAATTAGTATATACTTCAGGATCTACTTCAGTCATCTGTGAGACTGGCTGAATTTCTTGCTGCTTCATTTGGCAATCTACTGAGTTCAAGAGCTAGCCTTAGCACTTAGCACTGATTAGGCCCCCAAAAAATATTTTTTAAAGTTATGAATCTATTTAAAATCTCAGAGGATAAGAATCTCAATTTTTACACACATGGATTTTTGCTGCCGCCCCTATAACCAGATGTTGCATTTATAATTGATAGCTTAACCGTGCAGCCTAAAGTGTCATCTAGTCATATTTTGAAGCTTAGGGCCACAGACGCATCTGCTGATGAGTTGGGAGTTAAAAAGTGTTGGCTGAAAGAGACAATACACAACATGTGTGTGCATGCATCAAAATTAAAGACATTTATCATGAACTAAGAGATTATACTGCACTTCAGGGAAGCGACATGCTAATTTTGTTGAAACGATCTTTGCCTTCTAACCACCATATTTAACCGGTAGAAGACAAACCTACAACTTGGTTTCTTTGTTTTTCTGCTAATTCATCAACAGAGTCAGCTAATGTAGGCCAAACACATGCACACAAACACAAGTACCGCCTCCCCTATCACTGCACCCCGCTGAGCCGACAGCTGCTTCCAGAGGCACCAAACTGTGGCTGCCAAATACACCAAAACACTTAGCTATGACTGACGGTAACACGTTATTCCCCCACAGAAATCTCAAACTGCCCCCTTTAAGCGAAGTATAAAAAAAGAAGGAGGAATGTTTATGGTTTGCTGCTGTGATTCCATCAAATCATCACCTCCTCGCCCCGGACTGCTTATCCAATCCGACACAGTGCGCCCATGTCACTGAGCGCAGGGCTTGCCTCAGACTTTCCTCTAGCCCTGACCCTTACCTTTGCACAACTTACCAGGGGCCCAGATAATGTTTTCCCAACCGCTAACCATTAGTGTTTAATGAATAACAGCGGTGTCTGAGCTGACCTGCGGCTGAAAGAGGCCCCGGGCCCCCCTTCTTTTCTTTGATATCATGACCTGGTTAATGCCCCCTCGGTGGCCTGGCATGGGCTTTTCTGAGCTGCAGGTGCTTTTCACAATAACAAGTTATTTTCCTTCTTTTTTTTTTTTTTACTTGCAACTTGGCATTTCTCCCCTTTCCTATTCCACAGAATCTGTCAAGCAATCTATCCGCCCACACACTCTGACTTGTCTCATATTCTACATGGACTATATTTTTTTCCCCTCTTTATTCAAATGATACCTGTGACCTCTTAAACTCTGCCTTCCTCTGTGTGTCTCTTTTTCAATCTCAGCCGTAAGTGTGTGGTGTGTAATGGCATTACACGGCCGTGACATTGTACTTTATATCAATGCTCAAGGGGTCAGACGGCGGAAGGTCTCTGGAAGGAACATATTGAAAGTGAGCTCCCTTACATGCATTTCAATTCAGGGAGTCTAGAGTACCAATGTTCCAATACACTTTATTCGCTCCAGATACTGACTCTGATCCCTCGATTTAAGCATTGGCTGCTGGTGCCTCTCCAATATCAATGCTACAAAAAAGACTTCATATCACTATTCAGAGGCAGCCGGTGCATTACTCTACAGGAGCTTTGAATAGAAAAGGAAAGCCGTTAAAATGTGCGACTGGAAAACACTGATTGCTATCGGTTAGCTAGCTTTGAATAAAATTACAGGCCTGCTAGAAGTGCAGATATATAACCGCTTTGTTGACTACTGACTAGGATGGGGGGGGGGGGGGGGCGTGATGAGGTTAGTATGGTAATAAATTATGGTATGGGATTGAAGCATCTTGCATCCTGACTTGCGTCCTTGCTGATACAACAATTTAGGCTGTATCTGATGCATCTCTAATGCTGCTCTCTGCATCAGACAACTCTGATATAAAAAGAATGATGCACTAACCGGAACCATGAGCTTTTAGTAAATGCTCCGTCCAGTTAAAAAAAACAAAACACTACGCACACTGTGTTACAAGCTATGCAGAAGGAGCTGTCCAATCCCATTAAGACTGCAGACGTCTTCACTGGGCGGCTGGACTATTAAGAGGGAGTCTCGGCTGACAGCTCTGTTTCAAAACAGCGCGAGGCCAAGACCTGACATGCAGCTGTCAAGAGAAAGAGATGCGGCGTTTGTGTGTGTACGTGTGTGTGTGTGTGTGTGTGTAGGAGGCGCAGAAATGACGAGCAGGTAAAGTCTGAGTGATCGGAGATTACCAGTGGCTTGAAATATTATCACATGCTATTAGCACTGTATCACTGTTCATTAGGGACGATGGCTGGCTAGCCGGAGTTCTTCAACAACCCTGAGGAAAGAGGGAGATAAGAGATAGATCAGAGATAGATTGAGAGAGAGAAGGAGATGGAATGTGTTCGGAAGAAAAGTAGAAAAGGAATCGGAGCAGGAGGAATATGAGGGAGACCTTCTTGCCTCCATTCTTCACTGTCAGAGATTCAATATGCAGCTTTTGTAGGTTAACAGGAGTATCTCGAGGGAAACTGCGTATTTAATATCTCATCAAGAAGGAACATGGCGTACTACTACTATTCCTAATTCTTATTGTCATAACATTCATAATAAATGATAACCAGATGACTGTAGGATGTCAAAATGCATATATCAAAGAACCAGTGCCGTAAAGACTTCCCGTAAACACCGAGCGATCGTATAAATACATTTAACAAACACTGTCACCCAGGCAAGCTTAACTCGAAAGGGCCTGATAACTGCTGCTGTCTCGTATGAAGTAGGAGACAGAGGAGCAGTAAAGCTGTCTCACTATCAGACGGGAACATTAGTTTGCCGTCACACTCGGTTTGCCTTTGCACAGACAACAGTTTAGTATATCATCAAAGCAGAAACAAT